>NC_056430.1:36673212-36908212 GCF_018296145.1 Oncorhynchus tshawytscha | reverse complement strand
GTGTAGTAGAGTTCAGTTCATCAGTCAGAAGTCCCTCTCAGAGCGAAGATAAAGCACAGCCTGTTGCATTCTGCCTTCTTCTCCCTTTTCTCTCTCTCTCACTCTCTCTCTCTCTCTCTCTTGCTCTCTCTCACTCTCTATCCCTCTCTCTCTTTCCCTTGATCGCTCACTCACTCACTCTCTTCTTGCTCCCTCTCTCTCCCCTACTGAAATCATTATGCACTTTGATTTACAAACCCTCCCTGTCACGTGATCCAACACTTCAAATATACAGTGCATTTTTTTACAAGCCACAGAATGCCTGAAGGAATGGAAAATAGAGTCCAGAAAGCTTAGGTTTCAGCTTCTCAGCCCCCCTCCTCTCTCTTTCCTTCTCTCTCTCTCTCTCTTTCTTTGTCTCTCACTCTCTCCCTTCACTCTTCGTCCCAAACCTTTGGTCTGTCACCTTACTGTTCTTGGATGTTTCATTTCCTTGACTATTCCCATATCTCCCTTTATGCATATTCCTCTTCCTTTAAAAACAAACAACTGCCCACCCAACTTTGCATGTGTGTGCGCATGTGTGTCAGAGGGGGAAGGGGGGGGAGGAGGGCATAAATGCCAATTCGTTTGTTTTTCTTCTCAGTCCCAACATGCTCTCATGTTCTATGGTCCTAGATTCTCTTTTCATTTAAAGTCACACACACACACACACACACACACACACACACACACACACACACACACACACACACACACACACACACACACACACACACACACACACACACACACACACACACACACACACACACACACACACACACACAAGCTCTGAAACAGTCATTACCTAGCAGACATACACAAACACACATGCAGCAGAAGGCTGTGCACCTTCGGGGATATCAGTATGAATCCTTGGCCTTTGCTTAATGTTTACAATGGCTGAACTGTGGGACTGGGGCCAAGGATCTGGGAGCCCAAGAGGGGCCTGAGCCACGGACCACTGAACACACTATTGTGACTAAATCTCCACAGTCACACTGAATACACTCAATCTGACTCAATAGCACAGGTCATTTACCTAGTGACAACAATAATAATAGCAGTCCAATATATATTAAACAATGAATAATAATAATTTAACAAGAATAACAAAGATATAACATCTTGGCCATGTTTTGTTATAATCTCCACCCGGCACAGCCAGAAGAGGACTGGCCACCCCTCATTGCCTGGTTCCTCTCTAGGTTTCTTCCTAGGTTCCGACCTTTCTAGGGAGTTTTTCCTAGCCACCGTGCTTCTACACCTGCATTGCTTGCTGTTTGGGGTTTTAGGCTGGGTTTCTGTACAGCACTTTGTGACATCAGCTGATGTAAGAAGGGCTTTATAAATACATTTGATTGATTGATAAGTCTGGCCCGTGAATCTACAAATTGAAGTGTGAAAAGCATTTCTCATAAAAGTCCTACAAATCTATTTGCTAAGGAATAACCAACAACTTTTTAAGTAATAACTATTCTTAAAATGCATCAGTTGGACAAACTCTAACACATTATGTGATGATAAACAATAATGGGCAATTCCACGATAATAGGTGTTCGAACTGTGCTTTCGTCTAACTTGTTCAGTCTCAGAGGAGCTGATACTCTGGGCTAATTACTGAGCAGGGATGAGTCACAGAACCACTTACCCCCTAACCTCCTGTCAGCCTCACTCCTACCTTAGCCCCCTACCCTGCTATCCCCTTTCAGCCTCAATCACACAGACACGCAAACACACAGGCACACACGTATTAGCACACGCACACACACTAAAGACTACACTTGTCACACATCGGGCAACTCCAGAAACACACACATACTTAACACACCTTGACATGTAAAGTACAATGGGTTCATTCACTGCTCTGTTTCAGAAGACGCCTGTTCTGTTCCTCCTCTAGGATTTTCCTAGGCAAATCAGCAGTGTGGTTTTCTGGTAAGGAAGCATTTGATGGAGGTACAATTAATCAGTCATTACATAAAGCCCTACCCCACAGTATCCAAGCCTGCGTGCCTGTCTAAATGCCCATCTGCCTGCCTGCCTGTCTGACTGTCTGTCTTTCTGTCTGTCTCTCTGACTGCCTATCTGTTTGTCTTTCTGCTGTCTGCTTCCCTGCCTGTACACGCAGGAGATGAATGAACTCTCGTCTGTCTCGTAATGTCTGAGGGAAACAGTCTACCAGACTAGCAGTCTTACATACAGTCAACCAGTCTGTAAGACGGCTGGTAACAGACAAGCAAATCAAATGAAGACTGTATCTGATGGACCTTCAGTAGAGATGTAAGAAAGGGTCTCACCATGCAATAGATAGAGTCTGTGTGTGTACATACACTGAGTGTACAAAACATTAAGGACACCTGCCTAATATTGTGAGCATATTACTGTCTGTGGGGCAGTAGCATCAGGGAGGTTAAAGGTTAGTAGCGTTTGTGTTTCAGTGTCAGTGTCAGTGAAGTGTGTGAAGACGAGGGGGGGTAGATTTATGGTTTGAGTGTGTGTGAGTGTGTGGGTGTGTGCAGTCAACAGAATGAGGTATCGAAGGCAGATAAGAGTGCCTACTCTCTATTTCCTATCCCCTTTCCCCATTGGCTTGCACCCACACTCTGGTTAGTGGTTACAGTTTCTGTTGGTCAGGATAGTGTCTGTCTATGTGTATGGTTGTGTTGTACTGTATTTTGTCACATCAAGAGCAGCTGTTGCCAAGTAACAGCCAAATAGAGTTCAAAATAAAAAATAAAACAATTATGAACCTAAGTGCATTATGCACATCTGCTACAGCAGGGGTTCCCAACTTTTTTGGCCCTGGACCCCATTTTGATGTTTAATAAAATGTGTGACCCCCACCATGTAAAAAAAGGTGATTAATCAACGGCCATTTGGGGCTATGAGTCTATTACAAATCAGTCTGATAGTACTTTTGACCGTATTTCAAACTGAAAGAAATTTGGTTTGAAGTGACTGAAATACATAAGAAAGGTATTGGGAAGTACAGAAGATCACCAGGCAATCATTTTGTATGATCTTCTGTGTAGAAAAGAACATCACCATTGATGATATATTTCCCCCGGTGTGATTTAGTGCCTGGTCTTGTCCACTTTGTTCTAATGAGTCCTACGCGGCTTGTGGACATTGCAGAGGGAAACATTCTTATCTTTCAGTGATGGGGTCAGAATATTTTGTAGTTTCAACGGTTCAGAAGATAGAGCCACATTTGTAGGAAGAAACATAAACCGCTCTGTTCATTAAAACCTCATCTAGTGGCTACTGGAGGTTACTGACAAAACCCCGGTTCTGTGAACCAAGCGCGATTTGATTTATTTGATTTCAGAGTTTCTCTAGCTACCCCATTTTCAAATGGGGTGGCAACCCATAGTTTGGGAAACACTGTGCTAAAGGCTGTGAGAGAAAGAGAGGAATGGCAGGTAGTTAGTCCAGCGGTTAAGAGTGTTGGGCCCGCAAATGAAAGGTTGCTGGCTTAAATCCGCTAGCCGACTAGGTAAAGAATCTGTCGATATACCCTTGAGTAAGGCAACTAATTGCTTCTGTAAGTCACTCTGGATAAGAGCGTCTGCTAAGTGACTCAAATGTAAAACAAAGCTGGGATCGTGGTGAGGATGGAATGAGAGAAGAATAGTGGGAGGGCCCTGATAATGTAAAAGGAAGGTGAAAGGCATTACAGCTGTTGTTTGCTCCAGGAAAAGGAAAACAGCAGAGAAACAAGAAGAAGCTGAGAGTGAACTGGAAACGAGGCAGTCGAAAGAGAATGACATTTTGGAGAACTTAAAATGGGGCCCCATTTGGACGCAAGCAGCGGAGAAACCGCAGAATGGTGTGAGCCCTAGGCTGGAAAGACAGAGCGAGGTAGGGAGGGGGAGGGGAGAGAAGAAAATAAGGGGTGGGGGAGGAGAGGGAGGGGAGGGGTGTAGACGGCAGGTTTTAATCAACAGCAGGCCGTTGGTAATGAGATCACTATCCCGCTTTCTCTCAGATTGATGTCATGTGAAGCTCTGAGAGGCACGCCGAGAACGACAGGCATGCACACACACACACACATGCACACGCACACGCACACACACACACACACGCATGCACATGCACACGCACACACACACACACACACACACATACACACACACAAATAAATACATACACACACGAATACCAACACTCAGAAAGACCAACACGTCTACAGATAGGCAAACGCTCTTACACCAGTATACATGGTCTGGTGCACACACGCCACACACACATACTTTTACTAACCACTAGGTATGTTAAGTGTTTGAAACAAGAACCAACACAAACAAATACAAACAATCACACCTCCACACCTAAACACACTTGAACTCCCTCACACAGACACACACAGCCACATACATACACATATACAAACAACACCCTGGACCAGTGGCAGAGAGAGAGAGAGAGAGAGAGAGAAAGAGAGACAGAGACCATATGTTTCCCATGCCAATAAAGCTCTTTGAATTGAGTTGAATTGAATTGAGAGAGAGAGAAATAGAGAGAAATAGAGAGAGAGAGAGAGAGAGAGAGAGAGAGGAGCAGTGGAACAGTTGTCAATTTTGGGTAATAAAGTTAAACACATCCTGTGATGGAGCTCATTCATTCTACAGCAGCCGCACACTGTGTAACTTACACTTCTACACTGAAGAAAAATATAAACGTGCAACATGTAAAGTGTTGGTCCCATTTTTCATGAGCTGAAATGAAAGATCCCAGAAATCCCAGATCCCAGAATCCATACACACAAAAAGCTTATTTCTCTCCAACTTTGTGCACAAATACATCCCTGTTAGTGAGCATTTCTCCTTTGCCAAGATAATCCATCCAACTGACAGGTGTGGCATATCAAGAAGCTGATTAAACAGCACGATCATTACACAGGTGCACCTTGTGCTGGGGACAATAAAAGGCCACTCTAAAATGTGCAGTTTTGGCACACAATACAATGCCACAGATGTCTCAAGTTTTGAGGGAGCATGAAATTGGCATGCTGACTGCAAGAATGTCGACCAGAGCTGTTGCCAGAGAATTTAATGTTAATGTATTTACCATAAGCTGCCTCCAACGTCGTTATAGAGAATTTGGCAGTACATCCAAACGGCCTCACAACCGAAGTCCACGTTTTCTAATGATGTGATAATAAAAGCAGTTCATAAATCTTCTTAGGATTAGCCCCCTTTTAAAAAAAAATCTCCTAAATGACATACCCAAATCTAACTGCCTGTAGCTCAGGCCCTGAAGCAAGGATATGCATATTCTTGGTACCATTTGAAAGGAAACACTTTGAAGTTTGGGGAAATGTGAATTGAATGTAGGAGAATATAACACAATAGATCTGGTAGAAGAAAATACAAAGAACAAAACAACCAGTTTTTTTCTACCACCATCTTTGAAATGCAAGAGAAAAGTCCCAGTTCGAGCCATCACTCTGTTTGTAATTCCGATGGTGTCCACAAGATGGCAGCAGTATATGTGCAAAGTTTCAGACAGATAACTTGAAGTATGAGTGAACTACATGACATTTAGTGTGAAGTCACACAGATGAAGTCACCCAAGTTCAACATTTGCAAAACAAACAGTTTTTGTAACTTCATAACTCTGAATATTCTTATAATTTATGTCCAAAAGGAAAAGGCATGCTGTCGTAAAAGGTTGGCAGCTACATTTTGGGATAGCTACAGGGGTTCCTGATACTCCCGTAAAGCTCTGCTCATTGGCTATCTAGCTAGCTTTGGTTGACCCCGATTTGTGCTTATTTGACAAAGTTAGAATCGATCAAGTGAAGACCGCCCTCGTCATCAGGGTGCCATGATGGTGCCGCTCTCTGACCAAATAGGACCAATACTGTCCTATAGGATATACTACACCCCTAATGATATAGTGAAGTCTGATTACGTTCTAGGATCTCTGAGGAATAAATACAATGTGATTTGAATGGTTGTAACAACGTTTAGGGTTAGATTTTCACAGATTCCTTTCTTTGCAAATTGAACGAGTGGAAATACAAAATCGATCGTGCATGCTATATGGAACTTTTGAGGATGTAAAAAAGGATGTTATCTAACAAAATTATACTTAATGTTATCTCTGGGACCCTTTGGATGATAAATCAGAGCAAGATTTCAGAATGTAAGTACACATTTCACCTTCAGAGGTGAAATTCTCAAACCTATCACAGTGAAAAAAAAGTATTTTGTTAGGAGCTCTCCTCAAACAATAGCATGGCATATTTCGCAGTAATAGCTACTGCAAATTGGACAGTGCAGTTATATTAACAAGAATTGAAGCTTTCAGCCGATATGAGACACTTATATGTACCGAAATTTGTTGTTTCTCTCAAATCTGCAATCATGACAAAAGGCACTGCATGATTTACAACTGTCCCATTGACGGGACGCCTATCCCTGAGAAGTCGTCCTCTACAACTATCTAGAATGAGTCAATCTACAGTTGAATTTGGAAGTTTACATATACAATAGCCAAATGCATTTAAACTCAGTTTTTCACAATTCCTGACAATTAATCCTAGTAAAGATTCCCAGTCTTTGGTCAGTTAGGATCACCACTTTATTTTAAGAATGTGGGTCAGAAGTTTACATATACTCAATTAGTATTTGGTAGCTTTGCCTTTAAAATGTTTAACTTGGGTCAAACGTTTTGGGTAGCTTTCCACAAGCTTCCCACAATAAGTTGGGTGAATTTTGGCCCCTTCCTCCTGACAGAGCTGGTGTAACTGAGTCAGGTTTGTAGGCCTCCTTGTTCGCACACGCATTTTCAGTTCTGCCACATATATTCTATAGGATTGAGGTCAGGGCTTTGTGATGGCCACTCCAATACCTTGATTTTGTTGTCCTTAAGCCATTTTTCCACAACTTTGGAAGTATGCTTGGGGTCATTCTCCATTTGGAAGACCCATTTGCGACCAAGCTTTAAACTTCCTGACTGAAGTCTTGAAATGTTGCTTCAATATATCCACATAATTTTCCTGCCTCATGATGCCGTCTATTTTGTGAAGTGCACCAGTCCCTCCTGCAGCAAAGCACCCCAACTTCATGATGCTGCCACCCCCGTGCTTCACGGTTGGGATGGTGTTCTTCGGCTTGCAAGCCTCCCCCTTTTTCCTCCAAACATAACGATGGTCATTATGGCCAAACAATTCTATTTTTGTTTCATCAGACCAGAGGACATTTCTCCAAAAAGTACAATCTCTGTCCCCATGTGCAGTTGCAAACTGTGGTCTGGCTTTTTTATGGCGGTTTTGGAGCAGTGGCTTCTTCCTTGCTGAGCGGCCTTTCAGATTATGTTGATATAGGACTCATTTGACTGTGGATATAGATACTTTTGTACCTGTTTCCTCCAGCATCTTCACAAGGTCCTTTGCTGTTGTTCTGGGATTGATTTGCACTTTTCGCACCAAAGGACGTTTATCTCTAGGAGACAGAACGTATCTCCTTCCTGAGCAGTATGACGGCTGCCTGGTCCCATGGTGTTTATACTTGAGTACAATTGGATGTACAGATGAACGTGGTACCTTCAGGCATTTGGAAATTGCTCCCAAAGATGAACCAGACTTGTGGAGGTCTACAATTTTCTTTCTGAGGTCTTGGCTGATTTATTTGGATTTTCCCATGATGTCAAGCAAAGAGGCACTGAGTTTGAAGGTAGGCCTTGAAATATATCCACAGGTACACCTCCAATTCACTAAAATTATGTCAATTAGCCTATCAGAAGCTTCTAAAGCCATGACATCGTTTTCTGGAATTTTCCAAGCTGTTTAAAGGCACAGTGAACTTAGTGTATGTAAACCTCTGACCCACAGGAATTGTGGTACAGTGAATTACAAGTTAAATAATCTGTCTATTAACAATTCTCATGCACAAAGTAATGTCCTAACCGACTTGCCAAAACTATAGTTTGTTAACAAGAAATTTGTGGAGTGGTTGAAAAACGAGTTAATGACTCCAACCTAAGCTTATGTAAACTTCCGACTTCAACTATATGTCTAGCTGACAAATCTACCAACTTTAGCTTTAAAGTAGCCTAGCTAGAGTGCTTCCTAACATTAGCTAGCTAGGTTGATACAATCATGCTGCCAGCCGCTAAATTAACAATTCTCAAGACTCACGGAATTAATGTGTTTTGGCACAGGATAAAGAAGACGATCTGCTGCTGCTACCCAAGACCAATGAATACTGAAGTTCCTAAAAAAATGTTAGCCAACCAGTTTGTTCGTCCAGTAATGTTAGTTGGCATATTGTTTTATTTCCACTGCTGGTGATTACTCACAAATGTTTGTTGCACAAATGTCACAGTCTTAAAAGTAATTTAAAAAATACAGTTCCACTACAGATCAGTCGACACAGACAATATTAACACATCTGTCAAACCATAACAGATGGATGGCTAATGCAGAAAGAGAGATTTGATGGATTCTAGCACAACCATACCTTTTCACAAGTACAGAGACAGGCAGCCATGGCATCAGTCTTGGACTCCAGCTGCCGCTCAGCCCAGTCCAAGCTCTTCTCTCCTGGCACCCCAGTGGTGGAACCAGAATCCCCCTGAAGCTAGGACGGCAAAGTCCCTGTCAATCTTCTGAGAACATCTGAAACTCTACCTCTTCAATCCATATCTTAAATAATCCCACAGCTATTTTCAGATGTTTGATTGGGTTCAAGTCCAGGCTCTGGCTGGGCCACTGAAGGACATTCGGAGACTTGTCCTGAAGCCTCTCCTGCGTAGTCTTGGCTATGTGCTTGTGCTAGGGTCATTGTCCTTTTGGAAGGTGAACCTTCACCCCAGTCTGAGGTCCTGAGTGCTCTGGAGCAGGTTTCCATCAAGGATCTCTCTGTACTTTGCTTCATTCATCTTTCCCTTGATCCTGACTAGACTGTCAGTCCCTGCCTCTGACGAACATCCCCACAGCATGATGCTGCCACCACCATACTTCTCTGTAGGGATGGTCTTGGTCAGGTGATGAGTGGTTTCCTCCAGACGTAACGCTTGGAATTCAGGCCAAAGAGTTCAATCTTGGTTTCATCAGACCAGATCATCTTGTTTATCAGGGACTGAGAGTACTTTAGGTGCCTGGAGCTCTATCAGAGTGACCATCGGGTTCTTAGTTACCCCCCTGACCAAGGCTCATCTCCCCTGATTGCTCAGTTTGGCCAGGCAGCCAGCTCTAGGAAGAATGTGGATGGGTTCAAACTTCTTCCATTTAAGAATGATGGAGGCCATTGTGTTCTTGGGGACCTTCAATGATACAGAAATGTTTTGGTACCTTTTCCCAGATGTGTGCCTCGACCCAATCCTGACTCGGAGCTCTACGGACAATTCCTTCGGCCTCATGGCTTGGTTTTTGCTCTGACATGCACTGTCAACTGTGGGACCTTATATAGACAGGTGTGTGCCTTTCCAAATAATGTCCAATCAATTGAATTTACCACAGGTGGACTCCAATCAAGTTGTATAAACATCTCAAGGATAAGCAAAGGAAACAGGATGCACCTGAACTAATTTTCAAGTCTCATAGCAAAGGGTCTGAATACTTATGTAAATAAGGTATTCCTGTTTTTTGTTTGTAATACATTTGCAAACATTCCTAAAAAAAACACTATTTCCGCTCTGTCATAATGGGATAATGTGTGTAGATTGATGATACATTTAAAAACAATATATATTTTATAATATGGCTGTAAAGAAAAAAAAATGTGGAAAAAGTGAAATGGTGTGAATACTTTCCGAATGAACTGTACAATGACTGTGGTATGTGGTGTTCCCACCAGCCTGCCCACTTGGGGCGAAATGTAGGGAAAATGACGTAATTCAGAAAACAGTCACTTTTTGGATTGAGATGCATCCAATGCAAAAAAACGTCTCTAGCTTAAACTGACAGATTTTTATGATCCCCTAGTTGCTCTGGCACTATTGGGTGATGGGTGGTGCTGAGCTACATGAAGTTATAAAACTCACAGGCAGGGAAATCCAGAACAGCCACACCTAAATATTGGTAGCATATTTACAGAAAGTCTGC
This sequence comes from Oncorhynchus tshawytscha, assembly GCF_018296145.1. NCBI lineage: Eukaryota > Metazoa > Chordata > Actinopteri > Salmoniformes > Salmonidae > Oncorhynchus > Oncorhynchus tshawytscha. Next base: position 36,898,134 of record NC_056430.1, on the reverse strand, counting down.
TGGGAGCCCTGCTTGACCAGCTATGTTCCGCCACCCCCGTCACCCCCTGTCACTCCCCCTCAGTGGCACGTTAGGAGAGGCCAGGGGACAGACAACTGTGTCTAGGCACCCTAAATCAGGGCTAGTTTGCTGTATCCAGTAGGGTGTCATGGTAGGCTCTCCAACAGAGCCCAATAGTGTCCCAAGGATGGAGCCAGAGAAGGAGGGTGGGCATGTCGGCTGCTCTCTTACCCGGGCAGGATGGTGGTCCACTCCTGGGTCTGGAGGATTCTCCGTCACAGGCTTCACACCCAGAAGATGAGTCTCACGTGTGGAGTGCTGGCGTTGGCACAGTTGGTGCGCCTGAGGCCTTTTGGTAGGCGGTGATAAAGGCTGCAGCATCCACTCGAGCACAGCAGACTGGATTGGTGGGGGCAGGGCTCCTACCTGGACCGGTGCATGGGCTGATGGCTGATGGCTGATGCACGGCTTGACGATGTTGTGCCTGGAGAAATGCTGCTCATGCTGGAGGCTGGAACTCAGTTCTCACAGACTGAGGACCAGGCTGGGCTACAGCTGGCTGGGCCAACAGAGTGGACTGTTGGTGCAGAGTAGAGGTTTGCAGGGGGTGATGAGGTGATGCTGCGTGGCTTCTGAAGGCTGACACCACTTGTCCAGTAAGCTTTGGCCCAGTCCCCATCACAGACATCCCCTGTAGTGTTGCTGGGGCCGAGGAGGTGGTGCATCCCTGCTTGGCTCACCAAGTCACCTGTCCTGCCATCCGGTTCCCCCAACGGGATGAGGTTTTAAGTCCACGCTGTCGCTGCCTAAACAGGCAGAAGGGATTTATAAAATCCGGGAGAGCAATAGGTCAAACTCCAAGCCGCCTTTACTCCACATGCTGATGAAGAAAAGGGGGTGTAATCTGAGGGCAGAGGTCTGGATGGTTAGTCTCCTGTGAATTCTCTGTAAGCTGCCATAGTGGTGCCAGCAAGTCCCAAATCCGATGAGTTAAAGGACCATGAAAGAGAATGGCTCTCAAGTTGGGCTGATTCACTGACACCTTTACCGTTCAAAGGAATAAGGCAACCTCACAGAGAGTTACACACACTACATAACTTTATTTACAGATGTCATATGAGATGGATGTGGTTCTGTACAGAGAAAGATAAAGAAATTAATATACGAATAAACATAGCATGAGAATGAATGAGTAATAATAATATTGACTGTATAAGGAGATAGTGACATAAGGAAAGGACTGTATAACACATAGCATCAACTACTATTAACAACTAGCAATAGTAACAACCAACAGTAAATGCACAAGTTTCAATAACATCACTCACGTCTGTCCATGCACTCCATCACTCTTGTCCACTTGGAGAGAGACTGAAGAGGCTCTGACCTGAACAGGCAGAACTGTCAGGTGTCCTGCCCCCTAACAACCTATAGGTGGCCATTTTGCAGAGGTCACTGGGAGTTTGACGAGACAGTTTATGATCCCCTAGTCTCTAGCAGGACAACTGCAGTGCGTTTGCAGGACAATTGCAGTGCGCGCTCGCATGGGGGCAGAGCAGTGGAGGCTCCTCAGAGGAGGAAGGGGAGAACCAATCTCCAACATTGAAAAACGCATCCTTTTTAGATAAAACTATACTAAATATATTCACGTCACCAAATAGTTAATTAAAACACACTGTTTTGCAATGAAGGTCTACAGCATCCTCAACAGCACTGTAGGGTAGCACCATGTTGTAGCTGGAAGACAGCTAACTGCTGTCCTCCTCTCGGTACTTTGACTTCAATACAAAACCTAGGAGGCTCTTGGTTCTCACCCCATTCCATAGACTTACACAGTGATTATGACAACCTCCGGAGGACGCCCTCCAACCTATCAGAGCTCTTGCAGCATGAACTGACATGTTGTCCACCCAATCAAAGGATCAAAAAAAGGAATATTGTATTGAAAGCATAATCTACAGCGAGCTAGCACTGCAGTGCATAAAATGTGGTGAGTAGTTGACTCAAAGAGAGGGAAAGACAATAGTTGAACAGTTTTCAACAAATGAATTTCTTCAACACTGAAGGAGAAGCAAGAGAGAGAAAGTTTCACTTACTTAGCTAGCAAATGCAGCTGGCTAGTTTAGTTACTCAAACACCTGACTCAAACAGAGGGATGCTATGTTAGCTAGCTGGCTACAACTATCCAACACAACACTAAATCTCTTCCAAGGTAAGCTTTTGGTTTAATTAATTTATTGCCACCGGGGACTGCCTGTGTATCTGCTCACTGACTATACACTGTAACACTACTGCATTATTGTAGCGGGTTTACTAATGCATTACTTCTATTAGCTATGTTGACTAGGACATTACTTTAGCTAATAAGGGAAAAACAATATGGTGTGTGTGTAGCGGTTATGACATGGTTTGGCTTGGAAAGTTTTTTTTCCCCTGGTCACATACAACTGATGTGTTGTTCATTGAGGTCCACAAACGAAAGGAGAAGCTGAGAGGGAATACAATGAGGCTGCTTTGAAATTGATCTGTGTTTATACGTGATCAAGGGTGTATTCATTCTGCTGATTCTGTTGAAAAATGTTTCTTAAATGGAAGCAAACGTAACGGGAATAAAAATACCAGAAGTTGTCCAATAAAATCTCTTGTTTGTAACTGTTGAACTAATGATTACACCCTAGATGATCTAGATGCAGGCAGGAGTGTGCAAGACGGTATTGAATGTGTCACTATCTGTCCATGTGTCACTGTCTGTCATCTCAAATTTTTATCTCGACCTGTGTGCACCGACATTGTAAAATTCATAGGCTAGGTTAGAGCAACCTCATGATGGGTAGAGGGAAAATTAGAGTATCACGTAGTAGCCTAAACCTATCGCTGTTACATTGAACTGGGGGAAGGGAATATGAATGACAGTCGTCGCTGTTACATTGAACTGGGGGAAGGGAATATGAATGACAGTCATACAAAAGTCTGACCTTCTGCAGGTGCTCATGAAAAGAAAATCCTCCTCCCTCATCATAAATTGCACTGACTGCCACAGGGGAGGGGGCGGGGTGGTGAAGGAGGAATTTTCCAAGATTCATAAATAAGAAAATAGCTGTTTGAAGGGCAATTAATTTGAATAACAAGAGAGAAAATAGACTAGATGTTTAATAAATATGTCACAATTTAAAAACGACACCAATCTGAAAGGGCACTTTTCTCATAGGAGGGCAAATGGGAAAGGCGGTCAAGCACCCTTAGACCTCTATCTGTGCACATGCCTGACACACACACACACACACACACACACACACACACACACACACACACACACACACACACACACACACACACACACACACACACACACACACACACACACACACACAAACACCCACACCCACACCCACACACTATTCTCTTATAGAATACGCCAGGTGCCAATTCTGCAGGTACCAGGTTACGTTTGGACCTGGCGAAATGTGGATGAGTGCAATGTTGAGTGCGACGTTTAGCTTCTAGAACTAGGTTGGCAGCTTGCTAGGGCGTTGTGGCTGGGGACGATGGATGTATGTTTAAGCCGTAGACTCTTGCTCCAAAGGACGCTTAAGCTGCTAACTCCGGCTCCGAAGGTCGTGTGTTCAACCACAGTGCTAGACACCCTAACTGTACTGTCCTCCTGTTGGTGTGTGTAACAGAAATGAGACAGACAGCCAAACTCCATTCAAAAACCATGTCAAGAGTCAGGATTTTCCAAACCTCCAGTATTTAATGATTGATATACCGGTGTAAAAAGGAAATGCTTTTTGAAGGCAGAAACAACACGGTTGGTCAACTGATCAAAATGCTTCCTATGTCCTGTTTTACAGGCACAGCACCACAGAAGAAGGACCATAGAAGAAATGCGGTGTAACAAGGTGTAACACATTACAACGGCCTTGGGTGGCTCGGCTAAGCCCGAGATGAGCCTCTCTTTTAGAAAGAGAAGAACTGGGTGCTCTGAAGGGGAGAGGAGCAACCCAGCTGTTTGTCTTGTCCTTGTCTGTCTTTTCAACAAGGCTTGCTTTGAATGCATGGGAGAAACCAACCTGTTGTTTCCTGCCATGATTCAGGCACGGAGTGAGGAAGGAGAGATGCCCGTTCTCCACATCTGTTTTGAGGCTGCTCACACTTGGCTTGTGTGCATTGTCCAGGTATGGTTCCCCCACTAGGACCCAGCCTAAGTTGAGTCTCTGAGCTTAGGGGGCATTGTGTGGTCCATTGATTGTTCTCTCACCTTGTGTAATCTGATAATGTCTCTCCCTAGTAACAGACAGATTTTGGCACTTGGATCCAGCTACAGGATGTGGGTTGCCAATGGTGTAGGTATGTTAGATCAGTTGTTGAGGATGTCATTGCGCTCATTGCGCTCCTCAAATCAAATCAAATCAAATCACATTTTATTTGTCACATACACATGGTTAGCAGATGTTAATGCGAGTGTAGCGAAATGCTTGTGCTTCTAGTTCCGACAATGCAGTAATAACCAACAAGTAATCTAACTAACAATTCCAAAACTACTGTCTTATACACAGTGTAAGGGGATAAAGAATATGTACATAAGGATATATGAATGAGTGATGGTACAGAGCAGCATAGGCAAGATACAGTAGCTGATATCGAGTACAGTATATACATATGAGATGAGTATGTAAACAAAGTGGCATAGTTAAAGTGGCTAGTGATACATGTATTACATAAGGATGCAGTCGATGATATAGAGTACAGTATATACGTATGCATATGAGATGAATAATGTAGGGTAAGTAACATTATATAAGGTAGCACTGTTTATATATTTACATAATTTCCCATCAATTCCCATTATTAAAGTGGCTGGAGTTGAGTCAGTGTCAGTGTCAGTGTGTTGGCAGCAGCCACTCAATGTTAGTGGTGGCTGTTTAACAGTCTGATGGCCTTGAGATAGAAGCTGTTTTTCAGTCTCTTGGTCCCAGCTTTGATGCACCTGTACTGACCTCGCCTTCTGGATGATAGCGGGGTGAACAGGCAGTGGCTCGGGTGGTTGATGTCCTTGATGATCTTTATGGTCTTCCTGTAACATCGGGTGGTGTAGGTGTCCTGGAGGGCAGGTAGTTTGCCCCCGGTGATGCGCTGTGCAGACCTCACTACCCTCTGGAGAGCCTTACGGTTGAGGGCGGAGCAGTTGCCGTACCAGGCGGTGATACAGCCCGCCAGGATGCTCTCGATTGTGCATCTGTAGAAGTTTGTGAGTGCGAATTTCTTTGGTGACAAGTCCGAATTTCAGTTTGTCTGTGATGTGTATGCCGAGGAACTTAAAACTTGCTACCCTCTCCACTACTGTTCCATCGATGTGGATAGGGGGGTGTTCCCTCTGCTGTTTCCTGAAGTCCACAATCATCTCCTTAGTTTTGTTGACGTTGAGTGTGAGGTTATTTTCCTGACACCTTGAGTGTAGGAAGGGCTTACTCTTCCATTCACTGCTACGATCTGGAAGCCATCAGCTTTTCTCCCTGCTGTTTCCACGACTCCCACGTATGTCCTCAGTGAGTAGGGGGATGGGCTGTCCTGGTTGCTGAACCGATCGAAAAAGTATGACCTTGCCAGTGATCGGATGCTCTGGTCATTGAGTATTGTGTACATCTTGATCGTGTTTTCACGCTACTCCTGGGGGTATACTCTCACCAGACATATTTTGGAGCATGACCATGTTGTCGGACCGGTGTCACATAACTCAGGGACCTGACTGCAGGTGCAGTGGTTGGGTTTTCTTCCTCCTCCCCATAGTTGTCAGATGCAGGGGTGAAGGCCATTGAGGTCCATAGCTGTGTTTTGGCAGTCACTTTCACACTCATTACATTTCACTGCTATCTTACAGTCCCTTGCAAGGTGAAAAGATGATGCATAACACATGAAAAACATTGTTGATGGTCTTAGCTCTGAAGCCTCTGCATTTTCTAAGCGGATGAGGTAGATTGTTGATGGGGCAGTTTTTACCTGGGCCATCTTATGTCTTTGTGGTGGTTTCTGCATTGGGGTCAGCAGCCATGTTAACATCTGTTTTGTGTATAAAAAAAATACAGGGTGTTTTGTGCTACGTTTCTCATGGCACGATTCTCACTTCTCGCAGGACCACTGCTACTGCTGGGGATAGCAGATGAAGAAGGAGAATTGGGGAAAGCACTTGTTATGTTCGTCTTTGTACTTTGAGCCTCGAGAGATACATTTTTCTTGGAAGCCCTGTGGCAGCTCAACTTTGGTAAAACATACTATGGGGTGTCTCACTCTTGCGACCTACAGTCACACCTGTCAAGGCCAATGAAATCCACGCCTCGCTGATAGCCCCGCCTTCCACAGGTGATAAATTAGAAAAAAATAGTTATTCTTCAAATTGCTTGGCCTGACTGTAGCAATGAGTAAGTTGGCTAATGTGACCGAAATGTCAAAGGCTAGCAAGCCAGTTTGGGTTCGCAACTAATTAAAAGATACTCATGTTGGTTGTCTTGTATGTCTCGGCTCAGGACATGCTCAGTCTGCACTCACTTGAATCATTTTGTGTGCGAGACTAGGGGACGGCTGGCAATGTTTCCCTAAACAGACGGTTCTCTTAACAATCTTATCGAATTCTTTACGGGGCTTGGTGTTTAAGATAGTGACTTCCTCTCCCGGGTGCCCGTACATCGGCTGAGTCTGCATTGCGGGACACAGAGAGGGTTTGAGTCGTTGGTCGGGTCAAATGTCTCCCAGCTCCTGTGCGTTCTGTCACTGGTTACGGGAGGCTACTCCAAGAGAGAGGTCGACCAGGCTTTGTGGGTATCCCCCCATCTCCTGTGTCTGCCTTTTAAGTACCACTTCCCTCTCTTCCTAGAAGGTTCCGGGTCCTACTAAGGCTGTTTCGGTGACTGTAATTACCGCCACACCGGCAGTCACAGTTGAGTATCGGTAATCTCCTTTTATGCACTCTGGACATGCTTTGGTAGTACCAAACTTACCAACTACCGTCAAGTCCTAATGGCTGGTACTCAGGGCACTATTGTCCCTCTAACCACTCTGACATCAATGCAAATGCAATCGTATCATCAAAACAGTAGAACTTTTGTACTTTTAAAACTCACCTCCCTGTGATGATCAATTTGAAGAAAGAAGTTCAACAGCAGGTTGAAACTGTCACTCCCTGGCCATAGAAAGGCTTTTATTCTCTATTTTGGTTAGGCCAGGGTGTGACTAGGGTGGGCATTCTAGTTTCTTTATTTCTATGTTTTCTGTTTCTGTTTTGGCCAGGTATGGTTCTCAATCAGGGACAGCTGTCTATGGTTGTCTCTGATTGGGAATCATACTTAGGCAGCCTGTTTTTCCACCTTAGTTGTGGGTACTTGACTTTGTTAGTGGCCTGTATAGCCCGAGTAAGCTTCATGTTCATTTTTGTTGTTTCTTGATTTTGTTGGCGACATTCTAAATAAAAAGAAATGTACGCATACGACGCTGCACCTTGGTCCGGTCATTTCCCTGACGTGGTTCGTGACAGAAACAGTGTAAAACATGGTTTTGTGGATGTGGTTTCAAAGCCTAACACAGCTAAATGGACAGTGCTTTCTAAGGTGATGATTAATTCAAAACATCCATACACACATTAGACCGTATGCGTAGGCTTACGAAAAAAATACCTGAATTCTAATTATCATTGTGCAGTTATACAATACATAGACTACTTGCATATTATGCATGAAAGAAAAACATAAAACCAAACTGATTTAAGATGTCCTTGGGTACATAATTGGTATGTATGGACTGTTATCACATTATAGGAAAGACCTAGATGCAGACAGTGTCGAAGTAACAAAAGTTTATTACTAGAAAAGGGGGCAGGCAAAACAACAGGTCAAGGGCAGGCAGAGGTCAGTAATCCAGATCAGAGTCCAAAAGGTATAGAATGGCAGGCAGTCTTAGGGTAAGGGCATGCAAAGGTCAATAATCCAGTGTAGTGTGCCAAGGTACAGAACGGCAGACAGGCTCAGGGTCAGGGCAGGCAGAATGGTCAAAACCGGGAAAACTAGGAAACAGGAACTAGAAACAGACAGGAGCAAGGGGAAAACCGCTGATAGGCTTGACGAACAAAATGAACTGGCAACAGACAAACAGAGAACACAGGTATAGATACACAGGGGATAATGGGGGAAACGGGCAACACCTGGAGGGGGGTGGAGACAAGAACAAAGACAGGTGAAACAGATCAGGGTGTGACAACTGTATTATTATGCATACTGGATGGACTGGTAACTTTATGCTACCCTCCAAAATTTCTATCCATAAGTCTGGGAGAGAACGTATAGCCCTAGGCAATGCTGTTGGTTCATTGATTGCGCATGGTGGCTTACAGTTCACCTACAATTGGTGAATGTGTATTTGATTTCGAATAACCTAGCAATAGGGAATGTTTAGATTTTCATAATTAATTAGGTGACACGTTACCTTTAGCCATACAGAATATTCCACCACTATGCATTTCCATCAACTCCTCTCTCTCCTTTATTCCTTTCTCGAGCAGACAGACAGGCTGCCAGACCCCTGATTCAAACAGCTCTTATTCGATCCCCCTACATAGTAGAAGCCTGAAACAACGTTCTAAAGACTGTTGACATCTAGTGGAAGCCGTAGGAAGTGCAATCTGACCCCATAGACACTGTATATTGGATAGGCAATCACTTGAAAAAGTACAAACCTCAGATTTCCCACTTCCTGATTGGATTTTTTCACAGGTTTTTCCTGCCAGATGAGTTCTGTTATAATCACAGACATCATTCAAACAAGTTTAGAAACTTCAGAGTGTTTTCTATCCAAATCTACTAATTATATGCATATTCTAGCTTCTGGGCTAGAATATGAGTAGCAGGCAGTTTACTCTGGGCACCTTATTCAACTAAGCTACTCAATACTGCCCCCCAGTCCCAAAGAAGTTAAGCACTGGATAGCTGCAGTAGTAGTGAGTGGGTAAAATCACTGGGGAAGTCAAGCCCCTCCCCCAAAATAGCCATATTACAACCTATGTATTGTGATAATTGCGTTGTTTGCTCTATTCATATGCTTTGCGACCGTGATCTATGGGCCTGAAGGCCGACACAATAAGAACACACAGTGGCAGAATAAATTCAACCACACCTTTGTTTTATCACAAAACCGAATAGCAAACTCTATCCAGTGAAGTCCACAAAGCATATTGCACGTACAGTAACATATCTACATGACCTACAGGATGGTCAAGCCAGTTAATGTTTCCAACCTTTTTGGACCACTAAACAACTATTGGTTTAGAACCGAAGAGAGTTACTGCAAGTCGCAAAGAAAGCAAGAGTCGCCTCCACTTATTCCAGCACAATTTCAACTTCAACATTTCAACATCATCAAATCACCTCTGCTAATACAGTGGCAACTAAAAGATACCAAAAACAATTTAGTCCAATCAACGTAAGCTAAATATGATGTGGCTGTCCGTGGTTCTGATTTCTGTGTGCGTGTGTGCGCGTTCGTGCAAGTAGGAAAACATGTTGACTCACCCTAATTGTAGAGAAACGCCATTGTCATCATTCTCACATGTTGGTGAAACGGTCTATCACTCTGTCATACAGTACACACTTTTTTTTGTGTCTTAGGCTACCTGGCTAAAATAATTGCTCGCTAGCTTAACTTCCATTCACTGGCAATGTTAGCCAGTTAACATTAGCCTTTTTACATCTAGTTGCATATTGAACTTCCATCCTCTCAGACCAGGGGCACAACAATGTATTAATTAATGGTTGGATCAGAATCGACGTTAAAATCATTGGCCAGTACGGAGAAGTAAAACCACAAGTCCAAAATCAATGGTTAATTTAGGAAAGGGACAATTTTAGCTAGCTGGCTAGCTAGCCACCGGTGGACAACAACACAATGAGATGCAACAATTCAAGTTTTTCTGTCAATTGCGTATGCTCTCAATGGGATTTGATAGGAGTGAAACCAAATCCAAGCTGGCTTCCCTTTACACTTTGTTTTGGTGCGCCAGAACCATTCACAGCTGAGCCCGCTCAGTTTAGCTCAACGCTGATTGGCTAATTTGTTATACTTTTTTTTGTCAAGGGAGACCAGATGTTCGCTGGCTTCCCTTGCCTTCAATGCTACGGGCGGCAGCAATCTCATACTCATTTGGACCAGACAGCATCAGATAGATGGCCCTGTTTCGTTCACTCGGATGCTTTCTCCTGTGAGATACATTCAGCCTCTTGCAAATTGAAGATTTCAATTTCATAATCATGGCCTCTAAACCTTCAAGCTGCATACTGGACCCTATTCCAACTAAACTACTGAAAGAGCTGCTTCCTGTGTTTGGCCCTCCAATACTGAACACAATAAATGGCTCTCTATCCCCTGGATGTGTACCAAACTCACTAAAAGTGGCAGTAATAAAGCCTCTCTTGAAAAAGCCAAACCTTGATCCAGAAAATATAAAAACTATCGGCCTATATCAAATCTTCCATTCCTCTCAATTTTTTAGAAAAAGCTGTTGCGCAGCAACTCACTGCCTTCCTGACGACAAACTAAGTATACGAAATGCTTCAGTCTGGCTTTAGACCCCATCATAGCACTGAGACTGCATTGCACTTGAGACTGCCACCTTTTAATGGCATCAGACCGAGGCTCTGCATCTGTCCTCGTGCTCCTAGACCTTAGTGCTGCTTTTGATACCATCGATCACCACATTCTTCTGGAGAGATTGGAAACCCGAATTGGTCTACACGGACAAGTTCTGGCCTTGTTTAGATCTTATCTGTCAGAAAGATATCAGTTTGTCTCTGTGAATGGTTTGTCTTCTGACAAATCAACTGTAAATTTCGGTGTTCCTCAAGGTTCTGTTTTAGGACCACTATTGTTTTCACTATATATTTTACCTCTTGGGGATGTCATTCGAAAACATAATGTTAACTTTCACTGCTATGCGGATGACACACAGCTGTACATTTCAATGAAAATTGGTGAAGCCCCAAAATTGCCCTCGCTAGAAGCCTGTGTTTCAGACATAAGGAAGTGGATGGCTGCAAACTTCCTACTTTTAAACTCGGGCAAACAGAGATGCTTGTTCTAGGTCCCATAAAACAAAGAGATCTTCTGTTGAATCTGACAATTAATGTTGATGGTTGTACAGTCATCTCAAATAAAACTGTGAAGGACCTCGGCGTTACTCTGGTCCCTGATCTCTCTTTTGACGAACATATCAAGACTGTTTCAAGGACAGCTTTTTTCCATCTATGTAACATTGCAAAAATCAGAAACTTTCTGTCCAAAAATGATGCAGAAAAATGTATCCATGCTTTTGTTACTTCTAGGTTAGACTACTACAATGCTCTACTTTCCGGCTACCCGGATAAAGCACTAAATAAACTTCAGTTAGTGCTAAATACGGCTGCTAGAATCCTGACTAGAACCAAAACATTTGATCATATTACTCCAGTGCTAGCCTCCCTACACTGGCTTCCTGTTAAGGTAAGGGCTGATTTCAAGGTTTTACTGCTAACCTACAAAGCATTACATGGGCTTGCTCCAACCTATCTTTCTGATTTGGCCCTGCCTTACATACCTACACATACGCTACGGTCACAAGACGCAGGCCTCCTAATTGTCCCTAGAATTTCTAAGTAAACAGCTGGAGGCAGGGCTTTCTCCTATAGAGCTCCATTTTTATGGAATGGTCTGCCTACCCATGTGAGAGACGCAGACTCGGTCTCAACCTTTAAGTCTTTACTGAAGAGTAATCTCTCAATTGGGTCATATGATTGACTGTAGTCTGGCCCAGGAGTGTGAAGGTGAACGGAAAGGCTGTGGAGCAACGAACCGCCCTTGCTGTCTCTGTCTGGCCGGTCCCCTCTCTCCACTGGGATTCTCTCTAACCCTATTACAGGGGCTGAGTCACTGGCTTACTGGTGCTCTTTCATGCCGTCCCTAGGAGGGGTGCATCACTTGAGTGGGTTGAATCACTGACATGATCTTCCTGTCTGGGTTGGCGCCCCCCCTTTGGTTGTGCAGTGGCGGAGATCTTTGTGGGCTATACTCGGCCTTGTCTCAAGATGGTAAGTTGCTGGTTGAAGATATCCCTCTAGTAGTGTGGGGGCTGTGTTTTGGCAAAGTGGATGGGGTTATATCCTTCCTGTTTGGCCCTGTCCGGGGGTATCATCGGATGGGGCCACAGTGTCTCCTGGCCCCTCCTGTCTCAGCCTCCAGTATTTATGCTGCAGTAGTTTATGTGTCGGGGGCTAGAGTCAGTTTGTTATATCTGGAGTACTTCTCCTGTCTTATCCGGTGTCCTGTGTGAATTTAAGTATGCTCTCTCTAATTCTCTCTTTCTCTCTTTCTTTCTCTCTCTCGGAGGACCTGAGCCCTAGGACCATGCCTCAGGACTACCTGGCATGATGACTCCTTGCTGCTCCAGTTTCAACTGTTCTGGACGTGCTACCTGTCCCAGACCTGCTGTTTTCAACTCTCTAGAGACAGCAGGAGTGGAAGAGATACTCTTAATGATCGGCTATGAAAAGCAAACTGACATTTACTCCTGAGGTGCCGACTTGCTGCACCCTCGACAACTACTTTGATTATTATTATTTGACCATGCTGGTCATTTATGAACATTTGAACATCTTGGCCATGTTCTGTTATAATCTCCACCCGGCACAGCCAGAAGAGGACTGGCCACCCCTCATAGCCTGGTTCCTCTCTAGATTTCTTCCTAGGATTCGGCCTTTCTAGGGAGTTTTTCCTAGCCACCGTGCTTCTACACCTGCATTGCTTGCTGTTTGGGATTTTAGGCTGGGTTTCTGTACAGCACTTTGAGATATTAGCTGATGTACGAAGGGCCATATAAATACATTTGATTTGAAGAAAAATTATGTTGGAAAATGTTTTTGTGTAAGCCTGGCTTCCCTTGGCATCCATGAATATACGCCACTGGTTAGCTGCAGGAAGACGGTTAGAGAGCCCATTGCATACAGAGTTTGGGTAGAATATCACCTGTTGGGCAGCTACTCAAACAGTGGTTGATATATGGAGTGAAATAACTGTTCTTGTATTTATTTCTCAGCTACTCATAACGAGCACATGCTCCGCTATAAAACCCAAGTAGCCTACAAAATGGACCGGCCTGAAAGCACACGGCCTCCATTCATTCGCTATTCATGTGCATACAGATGACATGTCTTTTTTCCCCTGACCCTGTTCCTGCCCATTTGATAATGGGCCATTCTAAATCGAAAGACAAGATTCAATTGAGAATAGTCTGATGGGTGAAAATGTGATGATCACTTGATGAGAGAACAGCTGTGTAGCCTGGGGTAAGGAACAGAGTGCAAGCTTTTTTTTGCAACTTTCTCAAATCATCAATAGCCGATATAGTCGCACCATGGAGCCCATATATATACTGAACAAAAATATACTAAACCCCTCACTGCTTTCAGCAGTAAGCCAGAAGCTTGCTTACAGTGGGATGAGTGTGATTTTGCTGAAAATAATGGTCCCTATGTTAAAAATATATGTATTGAAGTTTGACAAGAAGGGCATTAGCTATGAATGTAAGACATTTTTGTGAAGTTTTCTTTGGGGGGGTTGCCCCTCCAGAGGTCTGTGCATGGCCCTGGTGTGTGTGTGTGTCAGCAGGCATTTCTGTGTGTGTGTGTGTGTGTGTACTGTATACTGTACAATAATATAAATGCAACATGCAACAATTTCAAAGATTTTACTGAGTTACAGTTCATATAAGGAAATTTGTCAATTAAAAAAAATGTATTAGGCCCTAATCTATGGATTTCACATGACTGGGCAGGGGTGCAGCCATGGGTGGGCCTTGGAGGGCATAGGCCCAATCACTTGTCAGCCAAGCCCACCCACTGGGGAGCCAGTCCTAGCCAATCAGAACGAGGTTTTCCTCACAAAAGGAAGCCCCCTTCAGACAGTCCCACAGGTGAAGAAGCCACATGTGGAGGTCCTGTGCTGGAGTGGATACACATTGTCTGTGACTTTGAAGCCTGTTGGAAGTACTGCCAAAATCTCTAAAACGACATTGGATGCAGTTTATTTATAGATAAATTAAATTATCTGGCAACAGCTCTGGTGGACATTCCTGCAGTTGCACACTCCCTCCAAACTTGAGACATCTGTGTCATTGTGTTGTGTGACAAAACTGCACATTTTAAAGTGGATTTTTATTGTCCCCAGCAGAAGGTGCACCTGTGTAATGATCATGCTATTTAATCAGCTTCTTGATATGCCAGACCTGTCAGGTGGGTGGATTATCTTGAAATTAAATGCATACTAACAGGGATGTAAACAAATTTGTGCACAAAATTTGAGAGAAATAAGCTTTTTGAGCGTATGGAAAAATTCAAGGATTTTTATTTCAGCTCATGAAACATGGGACCAACACTTCACATGTTGCGTTTATATTTTTGTTTAGTTATGTTTTGATTTCTAAGACATTAATAGGTTTGCATCATTCAAAACTAAAGTTTCTCTAAATTTAGCATATTGGACCTGTTTCAAATGATCACTTTTCCGCTTAACATAGCCACTTCATGTACGTACTCACTCCGTAATGTAAAAAATATAATTTTTAGCTAAGTTCAATTATGTTCTTCTTACTATCAAATCACACAAAATAAAATAATGGCAAGGGACTTATTGGCATATCTTTTCAGCTAAATGAACAAGCCTACAGCCTATGGCTTGGAACACAGCCAGATATCAAATCAAATTGTATTTGTCACATGCGCCGAATACAACAGTGAAATGATTACTTACAAGCCCTTAACCAACAATGCAGTTAAGAAAAATAAGTGTTAAGTAAAAAATTGAAAATAAAAGTAACAAATAATTAAACAGCAGCAGTAAAATAACAAGCAAAGCTATATACAGGGGGTACCGGTATAGAGTCAATGTGCGGGGGCACAGGTTAATCGAGGTAATTGAGGTAATATGTACATGTAGGTAGAGTTAAAGTGACTATTTATAGATAATAAACAGAGAGTAGCGACAGCGTAAAAGGGGGTAGTCTGGGTCGCCCTTTGATTAGTTGTTCTGGAGTCTGATGGCTTGGGGGTAGAAGCTGTTAAGAAGCCTTTTGGACCTAGACTTGGTGCTCCAGTACTGCTTGCCGTGCTGTAGCAAAGAGAACAGTCTATGAATAGGGTGGCTGGAGTCTTTGACAATTTTTAGGGTCTTCTTCTGAAACCACCTGGTATAGAGGTCCTGGATTGCAGGAAGCTTGGGCCCAGTGATGTGCTGGGACGTACACACTACCCTCTGTAGTGCCTTGTGGTCGGAGGCTGAGCAGTTGCCATACCAGGCAGTGTTGAGAATCAGGGTGGTGGATGTATTGTTACCAACCCTTACCACCTGGGGGCAGCCTATCAGGAAGTCCAGGATCCAGTTGCAGAGGAGGTGTTTAGTCCCAGGGTCCTTAGCTTAGTGATGAGCTTTGAGGGCACTTTGTGTTGAACGCTGAGCTGTAGCCAATGAATAGCATTCTCACATAGGTGTTATTTTTCTACAGGTGGGAAAGGGTAGTGTTGAGTGCAATAGAGATTGCATCACATGTGGACCTGTTGGGGCGGTATGCAAATTGGAGTGGGTCTAGGGTTTCTGGGATAATGGTGTTGATGTGAACCATGACTACCCTTTCAAAGCACTTCATGGCTACAGACGTGAGTGCTACGGGTCGGTAGTCATTTAAGCAGGTTACCTTAGTGTTCTTGGCCCAGCAGCCTTGTGAATGTTGATCTGTTTAAAGGTCTTTCTCACATTGGCTACGGAGAGCGTGATCACACAGTCGTCCGGAACAGCTGATGCTCTCATGCATGCTTCAGTGCTACTTGCCTCAAAGCAAGCATAGAAGTAACTTAGCTTGTCTGGTAGGCTTGTGTCACTGGGCAGCTCGTGGCTGTGCTTCCCTTTGTAGTCTGTAATAATTAAAAAGCCCTGCCACATCCGACGAGCATAGGAGCCGGCATAGTATGATTCAATCTTAGTCCTGTATTGATGCCTTGCCTGTTTGATGGTTTGTCGGAGGGCATAGCGAGATTTCTTATAAGCTTCTGGGTTAGAGTCACGCTCCTTGAAAGCGGCAGCTCCACCCTTTAGCTCAGTGAGGATGTTGCCTGTAATCCATGGCTTCTGGTTAGTGGTATGTACGTACTGTCACTGTGGAGACAATTTCAACACCAATGCACTTATTGATGAAGTCAGTGACTGATGTGGGGTACTCGTCAATGCCATCGTCAGAATCCCGGATCATATTCCAGTCTGTGCTAGCAAAACAGTCCTGTAGCTTAGCATCTGACCACTTTTTTATTGACCGAGTCACTGGTGCTTCCTGCTTAAGTTTTTGCTTGTAAGCAGGAATCAGGAGGGAAGAATTATGGTCAGATTTGCCAAAAGGAGGGCGAGGGAGAGCTTTGTACACATCTCTGTGTGTGGAGTAAAGGTGGAATATATATTTTTTACTCTGGTTGCATATTTAACATGCTGGTAGAAATTTTGTAAAACTGATTTAAGTTTCCCTGCATTAAAGTCCCCAGCCAGTAGGAGCGCTGCCTCTGGCAGCCATCTCCTCAGGCGCCATTATCATGAAACTATATAATACCTAAAATACAGCAATGTAACAATAATGCTAGCACGAACTCAAACCCAGGTGCAGAGTAACATAGCAAGCAGAGTTAAGGGTAAATCCAGAACTTTTACGCAGAGTCTTAACAGAAACAAGGAAACCCCACAAGAGCACGCAATTTTTTGTTTTTATTTCAGCTTTATTTAACCATGTAGGCCAGTTGAGAACAAGTTCTCATTTACAACTGTGACCTTGCCAAGATAAAGCAAAGCAGTGTGACACAAACAACACAGAGTTACACATGGGATAAACAATAGAAAAGTCTATATACAGTGTGTGCAAATGTATTAAGATTAGGGAGGTAAGGCAATAAATAGGCTATAGTTGCGAAATAATTACAATTTAGCAATTAAACACTGGAGTGATAGATGTGTAGAAGATGAATGTGCAAGTAGAGATACTGGGGTGCAAAGGAGCAAAAAATATATAACATAATGGGGATGAGGTAGTTTGGTGGGCTATTTACAGATTGGCTGTGTACAGGTGCAATGATTGGTAAGCTGCTCTGACAGCTGATGCTTAAAGTTAGTGAGGGAGATATAAGACTCCAGCTTCAGTGATTTCTGCAATTCATTCCAGTCAAGGAGTTGGCTTTGGGGATGACCAGTGAAATATACCTGCTGGAGCATGTGTTTCTGGGTGGGTGCTGCTATGGTGACCAGTGAGCTGACATTAGGCAGGACTTTACCGAGCAAATACTGATAGATGACCTGGAGCCAGTGGGTTTGGTGATGAATATGAAGTGAGGGCCAGCCAACGAGAGCATACAGGTCACAGTGGTGGGTAGTATATGGGGCTTTGGTGACAAAACAGATGGCACTGTGATAGACTACATCCAATTTGCTGAGTAGAGTGTTGGAGGCTATTTTGTAAATGATATCGCCGAAGTCAAGGATCAGTAGGATAGTCAGTTTTACGAGGGTGTGTTTGGCAGCATGAGTGAAGGATACTTTGTTGCGAAATAGGAAGCCGATTCTAGATGTAAATTTGGATTGGAGATGCTTAATGTGAGTCTGGAAGGACAGTTTACAGTCTAACCAGTCACCTAGGTATTTGTAGTTGTCCACATATTCTAAGTCAGAACCGTCCAGAGTAGTGATGCTAGACGGGCGGGCGGGTGCGGGCAGCGATCGGTTGAAGAGCATGCACTTAGTTTTACTTGCATTTAAGAGCAGGTGGAGGCCACAGAAGGAGAGTTGTATGGCATTAAAGCTCATCTGGAGGTTTGTTAACACAGTGTCCAAAGAAGGGCCATAAGTATACAGAATGGTGTCGTCTGCATAGAGGTGGATCAGAGAATCACCAGCAGCAAGAGCGACATCATTGATGTATACAGAGAAGAGAGTCGACCCGAGAATTGAACCCTGTGGCACCCCATAGAGACTGCCAGAGGTCCGACAACAGGCCCTCCGATTTGACACACTAAACTCTATCTGAGAAGTAGTCGGTGAACCAGGCGAGGCAGTCATTTGAGAAACCAAGGCTGTTGAGTCTGCCAATAAGAATGCGGTGATTGACAGAGCCGAAAGCCTTGGCCAGGTCGATGAATACGGCTGCACAGTATTGTCTTTTATCGATGGCGGTTATGATATCGTTTAGGATCTTGAATGTGGCTGAGGTGCACCCATGACCAGCTCGGAAACCAGATTGCATAGCGGAGAAGGTACGGTGGGATTCGAAATGGTCGGTGATCTGTTTGTTAACTTGGATTTCGAAGACTTTAAAAAGGCAGGGTAGGATAGATATAGGTCTTTAACAGTTTGGGTCTAGAGTGTCTCCCCCTTTGAAGAGGGGGAAGACCACTGAAGCTTTCCAATCTTTGGGGATCTCAGACAATATTAAGGAGAGGTTGAACAGGCTAGTAATAGGGGTTGCAATTTAAGAAAGAGAGGGTCCAGATTGTCTATCCCAGCTGATTTGTAGGGTTCCAGATTTTGCAGTTCTTTTAGAACATCACCTATTTGGATTTGTGTGAAGAAGAAATGCGGAGGCTTGGACAAGTTGCTGTGGGGGGTGCAGAGCTGTTGACCGGGGTAGGGGTAGCCAAGTGGAAAGCATTGCCAGCCGTAGAAAATTGCTTATTGAAATTCTCGATTATTGTAGATTTTTCGGTTGTGACAGAGTTTCCTAGCCTCAGCACAGTGGGCAGGTGGGAGGAGGTGCTCTTATTCTCCATGGACCTTACAGTGTCCGAGTACTTTTTGGAGTTTGTGCTACAGGATGCAAATTTCTGTTTGAAAAAGCTAGCCTTTGCTTTCCTACATTGATCAGGCAGGTATCCATTTACTTTTACTGATTGAACTTCCATCATGAGCTCGCTGAGCTCGCTGAACGTGAAAGTCTCCGCTGGAGATTCTGGCGAAGCTGTCTGACCTATTGAAGAGTAAGCTTTCAATGATTTCCGGTTTGTAACGCTGCTTTAGTCTGATACATGCCTTTCTTAGTGCTGTGCTTGGGTCTTTGATGTGTACCGAGCATATCCTCTTTACGTGTTCTGAGGACTCTTTACCCAGATCCAATACCTCACTAGCAGTGAGGTCCAGGCACTTGGTAGCGTTTTTGAATAATAGCTGCCATGCCATGAAGCTCTCAGGCTGGTTGTCAAACTGTGCGAGCCCTGTGTTCACGCTCTTGATGTGCTTGTTACTTAGTAAAGTCTATCATTTTGGCTTCGGACTGGTTTCCCAAAGATGTGTAGTGTTGCCTGGTGTAGGGCTGTGTTAGGTGGTTCCATGACTGGCCTGGTTCTCTTTTAGTCTATGGGGCTCTTGTAGCTGGGGCTCCTGTTTGGTTGGGAAGTGAGATTTGAGGCTTGGTGTATGCTGCATGTTTCCCAGTTGACTTAAAGTTGTACTGCTCTTTGGTTAGAGTGAATAGGTTGCTGACATGTGTCTGACACACCCTGTGGCTAGGGTGTCGTTGTGATGGGGTGGCGAAGGTGACCTAATGTTGTTGTATGCTGGTTCAAGTTCAAACATGGAAGGATGACTTGGATGTTGCTTAGCTTGCTTCCTGTTGCATGTGTGTCATTGTGTGTTAGAGGATGGCTCATTTTATTGTGGAAAACCTCATCCTGTAGTTTTACTGCTGCCTCCCAGATCTCAACCTGAGCCAGTGTTACGGCTGCCTCTCTATGAAGAATTAACGTGTCTAACTCAGCTTCAAATGTAGCTTTTTCTACTTCAATCCATGCCTCTCTGTCGACGAATGATGCATGGGCGCATGCTTCCTCTGCCCTAGCGCGGGCTCCACTGCCATAGAAGTTGCTGTGCCAGCTGGTCACCTGCCTTTTTACTGTACTGTTCTGCTTTGAGTGTGTAACCGAAATTAGACAGCCAGACAAACTCCACTCAAAAACCATGTCAAGAGTCAGGATTAGGCTTTCTCAAAACCTTCGGGACTTCATGATTGACGTACCGATGTAAAAAGTCAATGCTTTTTGAAGGCAGAAACAACAAGGATGGCAAGAGAGTACATATTACTGTGCAGAAATTTTGTCAACTGATCCCAATGCTTCCTATGTCCTGTTTACAGGCACAGCACCACAGAAGAAGTACCATAGAATAAATGCGGTCAACAAGGTGTAATACAATACATCAAGAAATGCATACAACACCATAATGGCAGGCAGAAGATTAACCATTCCGAATTAATAGCTTCGAAGGTCACGTGTTCAATCCTAGCGGTCGACACTTATGTTTTGTTTTAAGCCTTTCCCAAACCTTAACCATTCGGAATGAATGCCTAAACCTATGTTTAAGGTTCAGATTTGACAGCTAAACTACAGCACCACGTGGTGTAATTAAAACATCAAGCCATGGTGTAATTCTGTTAATGCAGTTGTGCCATGGGTTGGTGTTTATTTACACAAGCGCACACGAGCACACACACACACACACACACACACACACACACACACACACACACACACACACACACACACACACACACACACACACACACACACACACACACACACACACACACACATACACACACACATTATACACACACACACACACACACTAGTGATGTGCAGATTGACTCATAAGTGGTTAAAGAGGATGATGGCAATGCCGGCTATGTTTTGTGAGGCGCTATACAAATTCGACAGTCACAAGATGGGTCTTCAAATAGGCCTATGGCATGTCAAGGGAACTGTAGCCTACTGTTTAGATGGGTTAAATGGAAAATGAAATCTGGACACTGACTGCATGTCTATAACCTCTCCCATAGCCTTAATAATAACTCCTGCAGAATTAATAATTTCTTGCAGTAAAATGATACACAGGGTTGGAGTTAACGGATTACATGCAACTGTAATACTGTATTACTTTACCAGCAAATATTGCAATCAGATTACAGATTCTTTTGAACAACTAGATGATTATTTCGAGGATTACTTTTAAATTTTAAATGTTTAAATGTTTTCGCAATGACATTGAAATCAGCATTGAAAAAAGTCGCAAGTTTAAGTTCGTTCCACTTGAGTGAGTCTGACCACAAGTCAGATATCACTACGATGACACACCAAATTGGTTTGATGGATCGCTTAAAAAGAGCAAGAATAGGCTTTTGTAGGCTACAGTCCAAACTATGTCTTCCAATGGTGCGACTGCTGTTAGCATACAAAGATTATTCAACTTGAATAAACGCTTGGAGGTAAGGATGACAGCATTGGTGTAGTCCATGTCTATACAGACATAATTTATTATTGATATCTACATAGCTCATTGATGTGAATCACACTGATGCTCTCTCATTTATCTATTTGCGCCTTACAGATTGTGGTTGTTGTGGACAACTGTTCACAAATCTAAATGTGTATTTGAACACAATAAGGCCTGAATTCAAGAAGCTTAAGCTGCCTATCAATCATTGTTTTTGAAACCAGTGGAAAGACAGTGAAAAATACGTTCTTGCAGCCTATGAAATAAAAGTGGGGCTTTTATTGCTCAATCTAATTAATGCTGATTAAAAAAAATCCACAGGTCTAATGGACACATGCTCAAACTCGCACAACCTCTTAAGGATCTGTTCCTTTTTTTCAATTTTCACCTAAAATGACATACCCAAATCTAACTGCCTGCAACTCAGGCCCTGAAACAAGGATATGCATATTCTTGGTAGCATTTGAAAGGAAACTTTATGGAAATGTGAAAGGAATGTATGAGAATATAACACAATAGATCTGGCAAAAGATAATACAAAGAAAAAAACAACCGTTCTTTTGTATTTTTTTGGTACCATCTTTGAAATGCGAGAGAAAGGCCACAATGTATTATTCCAGCAGCAGTGTATGTTTTAGACTGATCCAATGAATTATTGCATTTCTGTTCAAAATGTTGTATCAAGATTGCCCAAATGTGCCTAATTGGTTTATTAATAACTTTTTATGTTCAAAACGGTGCACTCTCCTCAAACAATAGCATGGTATTATTTCACTGTAATAGCTACTGTAAATTGGACAGTCCAGTTAGATTAACAAGAATTTAAGCTTTCTGAAAATATCAGATATGTCTATGTCCTGGGAAGTTTTCTTGTTACGTAGAACCTCATGCCGATCCCTTTAAATTTTAAGAAGGAAAGAAATTCCACAAATTAACTTTTAACAAGGCACACCTGTTAATCCAGGTTACTACCTCAGGAAACTGGTTGAGAGCATGCCAAAAGTGTGCAAAGCTGTTATCAAGGCAAAGTGTGGCTACTTTGAAGAATCTCAAATATAAAATATTGTAATTGTAAATAAATAAATAAATAAAAAACTCTTGAATGAGTATGTGTGTTCAAACTTTTGACTGAAACTGATTCTTCAACAATATAACTTATAAATGCCTCATGAGCTTAGTTCAACTGAGTGGTGCAGTGGTTTAAGGCACTGCATCTCAGTTCTAGAGGCGTCACTACAGACCCTGGTTCGATCCCGGGCTGTATCATCACCGGTCGTGATCGGGAGTCCCATAGGGCGGCACACAATTGGCCCAGCATCGTCCGGGTTAGGGGAGAGTTTGGCCGGGGTATTCCGTTATTTTTTCACAGAAAATCGGTCCCGTTTTTTTGTATTTTCTCCCCAGTCTCTAAATGTATTTGCTCCGCGTAAGATGACAGAAACAACTTCACCGATGTCAACTAGTTCTATTGATTCTATCGATCTATGACATTATTCTGTTGAGCAAGGGTTTATTTAGCCTTCTAAGGCAACATACAGTATAATGACAAAAGAGACGCTACATGTATCTAATTATAGACAAGTTGACTAACAAATAGCGGAAATTATAAGCAGAAACACATCTAATTATGTCAAAAAATCATTCTGCAGTCTTTGACTGTAGCCTATGGCGCATGTTCTATAATTGTGTGTTAGGGTTGGGTGCGGGTCTCAGATTTTCACTTAATCACATAAAGTCAGGTGGTTGTGAATGGGTTATTAGCAATTGGGAGAGGGTGCAGGTGGTCTCTAACACACACACAGATACACACACAGCTATGTCTTCCTACACTTGAGAGGACTTTTTGGGAACCAACAATTGATTCCCATTCAAAATCTTATTTTCCCAAACCCCTAAACCTAACCCTAACCTTAACTCCTAACCCTAGCCACTAACCCCAATTCTAACCTTAACCTTAATTCTAACCAGAAACCTAACCCCTAAGCCTAAAATAGCCTTTTTACGTGTGAGGACTGGCAAAATGTCCTCACTTCTCTGAATTTTTGTTGGTTTACTACTCTTGTGAGGACTTCTGGTACTCACAAGTATAATAAAACATGCACACACACACGCAAGCACGCACACATACAAATTTAGCTGCAGCCAAGATGCAGTGCAATATAAACAGCAGAGAAAGGGGTGACAGAGAGAATGAGTTTACTGATGGAATGTCATACAGAGCTGCTTGAAAGTATGTGAACCCTACAGGGCTGGTCATGATGTTGCTATAAAATATTAAAATAAACATATACAATTCTTATCTAAACCCCAATTCGTAATAAAGACATTCCAAGTAAATGCAGAAACAAATATTATATATTTTCATTGTTTATTTAACAAACGTGGTTCATTTAACAATTGGATTTCGGTCAGGACTTTGACTTGGCCAATCCATAACACAGATCTTCTTTCCCCTGAGCCATTCTTCGGTAGATTTACTTGAATGCTTTGGGTTGTTGTCTTGTTGGATGACCCATTTTGGGCCCAGCTTTAGTTCCTTGACTGATGGCCTGAGGTTTTGTTCAAGAATATCCTGGTATACCCCAGAATTCATGGAATGATGTGGAGTGGTCCAGAGGAGGAAAAGCAGCCCCAGATCTTGACATTCCCACCACCATGCTTGACTGTTGGGATAAGGTTCTTATTGTGGTAGACAGTGTTGGGTTTTCACCAAACATAGCGGTGTTGATTGTGACCAAAATGGTCAATTTTGGAGTCATCAGTCCAGAGAATGGACTTCCAGAAACCTTCAGGTTTTCCAGGTGGTCTCTGGCAAAGTTAAGACGGGCAGTTTGGTTATTTTTTGACAGCAGAGGCTTCTTCCTAGCAACCCTCCCATGAATGGCATTTCAATTCAGTGTTCTTCTTATTGTATGCAGTGAGGGAGGTCTGCAAATCTCTAGATGTTATGTTTGGGTTGGCTTTTATCGGATTTAATATTGTTCTTGAGGCTCTTGGGGATATGTCGGAAGGGTGTCCACTTCTAGGCAGAGTTGCTGTCATGTTAAATGCTATCCATTTGAAATGATTTGCCTCACAGTGGACTGATGGAGCTCAAATCCTTTTGAGATGATCGTATAGACTGATGTGCTGTCACTACCCTTGTCCTGATGTCCTCTGAGATCTCCTTTCCTCTCGGCTTGGTGTGCTTTGCATTCACCTGGATGGTTACACCAAACTGATCAGGTTTCTTATCTCTAGGTTTCTGTCCCGCCCAAACTCTTTCCTAATATATCTCTCCTTTGATTGGTTCATTTGGTACCCAATTATTTACCCACCTGAATCTACTTACCTACTTGATTTAACCAATGCAACAAAGGGTTCACTTATTTTTGCACTTTTGCACTAATTCCTTTTTTCTTTCTTTCTTCTACACACATGATTTCCTCTACACCAACATATGGTATTTGTAATTCTAAACCTGTTATGTCAGATCAAAAAGACTGGTTCTGATTAAATGAAGATTTCATGGTAAATATAAATTATAATTGCACAAGGGGTTCACATATTTTCAAGCAGCACTGTACATTACTTTGTGGTTTTACATCCGGTATAAGGCAGTGGGCTGTCAGTGTGTTTCAAATGTTTGTGTATGTGTGTGTGTAGTACATGTGTGTGTTGGTGAGGAGGGAGTGCATATTCCATACTCTATAAGTGTGTCCAATGAGAGGTGAATAGCTTTCCTATATAAATGCTCCTCAGAAATCAGCCATGCTATCACAGTGAACCTGCGCTGAACCCACCTCTGTCAACAAACATGACTGTCTTATTCCTCATTTTCCTTCTCTGCATTTCCTTCTTCCCCGCTAGAAAAAATAAAAAATCTAAACTTTCGGGCTTAACTGTATATGTGAGCCAAATAGCCTACACAGCCAAATGCTGACGTTTATTTTTTTTACACATTTTTATTTCACATACTTATTTTTCACAACATCTAGATACATCTGGGGTCCCATCCAGGGACCGACCAGGACCCAATCTGCTTCGCTTCAGAGGCAAGCCAGCAGTGGGATGCAGGGTGATGTGTTGCTGGAATGAATGTGCCAAAACCTGCAGCTGGAAAAAAACTAGCAAAAGCAAAGGCCAGGGTAACATAATCAAAGAGAGGGAAAATTTAAGTAAAGAGGGAGGTGTTTTATTTATTTGATTTGATTTATATAATTGCATTATCATTTTTTTTTAAATCACTGAAACTATTTTTTGCATCAATTTACAATTAATTTCCTTGCAACATTTTGTTTTGCTATCAATACTTTTGGGTTTATGTTTTTATCATTATTTTTGTTTGCAATACTAAGAATTTTGTTATGAATGGCACAAAGTATGTCACTCACTAGAGGGTTACATCATATAATAACACTATTATTCTATTAAAGGTGTTTAAAGCGGCAATCCTTAATTGAAACATCAACCAAATGTTTACCCAGCCACAGTTTCCGTAAAAAGCTGAGGGATGGGGCTGGAGAAATGCAACCACTCTCAAATCCATAGACCATGCCATGAATGCAAGGGCGGACCATCCATGATATCAAAATTATAGTTGTAACCATGTTTTTAGGCTGGTTGTTTACTTTGTTTTACAAACATTGAAGTAAAACAAGCTTATATTTTGGGTTCTGATGGGGTACGACATCTGATGGGGTACGTTTTATTTTTCAAGAATCAATGAGTACCTGTCATTCATTTATAAGTCCAAAAATGGATGTAGCAACTAAGGATTGCCTCTTTAACATGCAGTGGCCTTCATACAGCAGGATTATGTCGACATTTGAATGTGATCCATTAATGTGCCCACCAAAAAATGATTCTGTCCACTGTTCCATGAATGTCCAACAAAATCGCTACCTTGTCTTAAATTTGGGCCTCTTAAATGTGGTCGCCCTACTTCCACTGGTGGAAACATTGCTACTTCAACGTGTTAACAACATCTTTTCACTTGTGAGGAGAGTAACAATTTTTCAACCCCACATGTGAATCTGCAATTCCACAAGTGAAAGTGAGATGTGGTGTTTTCTTACATGTGAACCTGCAAATGTTATTTTCACATATGATTGAGTTTAACATGAGAAAGTGAGATTTTCATGTGAATGTTTTGCATATCACATTTTCTCTTGAAAGTTTTTAACATGTGAAATCGTAACGTTCACTTGATAACTGCAATTCATGTTTCTCTAAATGTAATACATGTGTAAATATGGTTTCAGCTGTGAGATTTAAGCTAAACATGTGAAAACAGCTATTTCACATGTAAAGAAATTCAAAAGGCACTCACACATCTGAGCAATCTAATTTGCAGGTGCATGGCAACAATCGAACAAGATGGAGGAAAAAGGAAACCGCACACTGCTCTTGATAGTATCACCGATCTTTAATAAGCTTACGCATCGGCCTCACGGCCTTCGTCAGAGCTTTTGGGATTTATTGAAAGTTGATGATGAAATGCCTATGTATGTTTATGTTGTGAATTTGAACATGAAATATGTGTCTCTTGTAGATTATTCTGACGTTTTTCGTACGATGTACCCAGTGACTAATGGAAACTTGCTATGTCCTCATTGAGATTTTATAGACGTGTTTAATACGCCTTAGTTATACACTTTTGTAATATTTATGAAATGCATATTGTTATATTTGGTAGCATTTATTTATTTTTCCTTTGCCTCCAACCCCCTTCGATGTGTAGAACGGATGTGGGTGGGGCCAGGTCCACATAATGGTGCAACTTTCAAAAAAATCCCAAAAGTACATGTAAAGAAATGGACTTCTTCCTCACTTCCTCTCTCGTTACATCTCTCACTTTACTTGGTCTCATTTCCTTACTCTCCCTTTTTCTTTCACTCTCACTTTCTGGTTCCTCTACATGTCCCTAGCTATTTGTTTTTTTAAATTCCTCAAACTATTTTTTACAACATTCACCCACCTGATCCCTTTCTTTCTTTCTCTTATTCTCTCTTTCTTTCTTTCTTTCTTTCTTTCTTTCTTTCTTTCTTTCTTTCTTTCTTTCTTTCTTTCTTTCTTTCTCTTATTCTTCTTTCTTTCTTTCTTTCTTTTTTTCTTTCTTTCTTTCTTTCTTTCTTTCTTTCTCTTTCTGTAACTCCTTGCGATCATGTGGAATGTTCTGGTCTTACAAAAAAGTCACTCTTAATCACAAGAACCTGGCATATTTTGGCAATGAGTTACACTTATGGTAATTCAATCAGACATGAGCGAGAGAGAAAGAGAGAGGGTTGGTAGAAAGGGGGCATGAGGAGGGTAGTGTGTGTAAGAAAGGGAAAATAAGGGATTGAGAAAAACGGGGAGGAAAAATGAGAAAGAGGTGGGAGGGAGGAAGAGAGGGGGAGTAAGAGGTTGAACGGTTGATAAGCAGTTTGATCCACATGTGGAAACGATTGTTTAATTAAAGTAGATCTGTGTGAGTTTGGCCGAGCGGCCAGCTCTGGGAAAGAGTCTTGGTGGTTCCAAACTTCTTCCATTTAAGAACGATGGAGGCCACTGTGTTCTTGGGGACCTTCAATGCTACAGACATTTTTTGATACCCTTCCCCAGATCTGTGCCTCAACACAATCCTATCTCAGGGGTCTACGAACAATTCCTTTGACCTCATGGCTTGGTTCTTTTCTCTGACATGCACTGTCAACTGTGGGACATTATATAGACAGGTATGCGCCTTTCCAAATCATGTCCAATCAATTGAATTTACCACAAGTGGAATCGAATCAAGTTGTAGAAACATCCCAAGGATGATCAATGGAAATAGGATGCACCTGAGTCTCATAGCAAAGGGTCTGAATACTTATGTAAATAAGTTCTTTCTGTTTTAGATTTGTAATACATTTGCTAAAATTCTAAAAACATTTTTTTGCTGTGTAATTACAGGGTATTCTGTGCAGATTGATGAGGATTTTTTATTTATTTAATCAATTTTAGAATAAGGCTGTAACATAACAAAATGTGGAAAAAGTATTTCTGAATGCATTGTATGTCTCTCTGTGTCTGTCTGTCTGTCTCTATTGAGGCGAAGGCAACACCATTAAGGGCTAGGGGGTGGTATTTTCATGTCCGGATGAAAAGTGTAGGATATGCATATAATTGGAAGATTTGGATAGAAAACACTCTAAAGTTTCTTAAACTGATTGAATTATGTCTGTGAGTATAACATAACTTATTTGGCAGGCGAAACCCCGAGGGCAAACCATCCAGAAATTATTTTTTTGACATGACAGTGTTTTCAATGGGTTTTCTATGTGGATCTAGATTTCTAAGGCACTTTCTTGCAGTTCCTATCGCTTCCACTGGATTTCAACAGTCTTTAGAAATTGGTTGATGTTTTTCTTTTGAGTAATGAAGAAGTAGGGCTGTTCAGAACGAGGGTAGGGTCTAGTGTACTGTTGTGGTTGGGGCGCGCGACCTGAAAGCTCGCTCCACTTTGTTTTTATCCGCTATTGAACGCAGTTTATCCCGTCTTAAATTTGATCAATTATTTACATTAAAAAATACCTAAAGTTGTATTAGGAAAGTTGTTTGAAATGTTTGGATCAAGATTACAGGTAACTTATTACATATTTTCTAGTCATGTTGCGCGAGTTGGAACCGGTGTTTTTCTGAGTAAAACTCGCCAGATAAATTGACATTTTGGAGATATAACAACGGAATTTATCGAACGAAAGGACCATTTATGATGTTTATGGGACATGTTGGAGTGCAAACAGAAGAAGATCTTCAAAGGTAAGGCATGAATTATATAATTATTTCTGAGTTTTGTGTCGCGCCTGGCAGGTTGAATTATGATTGTCGTGTTTGTTTGATGGGGTGCTGTACTCAGATAATAGCATGGTTTGCTTTCGCCGTAAAGCCTTTTTTGAAATCTGACACGGTGGCTAGATTAACAAGAAGTTAAGCTTTAATTTGGTGTATTGCACTTGTGAATGTATGAAAGTGAAATATTTCTCATAATTATTTTTGAATTTTGTGCTCTGCCATTTCACCAGATGTTGTTGAAACGTTCCGCTAGCGGAACCCCTAGCCGTAAAAGATTTTACACACCCATTGACACTAGAACAACTTACTTTAAATGTTTTTCTGTGTGAGAGAGAGTGAAAGAGCAAAAGAGCAAAAGAGCGAGAGTGAGAGAGAGAGAGCAAGATAAATAGTGAGAGAGCAAGAGAAATAGTGAGAGTGCTGATTAAAATAGTTTTTGAGCATACCTGCATTTGCGTGAGTCTCTTTAAATGTTTGTTTCTACATTTCCTCTCTGTTTATTTTTTGTGTTTGTATGGCTGTCTTTTCCATGTCTGCATATGTGAAGTGCATGCCTGAGTGTGTGTCTATATAATGTATGGGTGGATACATCATGTGTGTGTCAGTGCGTGTGTGAGAGCGATGATGGAGGCTGCGATGACAGGTGTGTGTGTTGGCAGCAGTTTCTGTTGAGTTACAAAACCCTCTGTAATTATCAGCATGTCCTGTCACAACATGTTTTGACAAAACTCATACCCAGAGTGTCTCCATATCACAAACACACTTATTCACGCATATATGCACACACAGAAAAGGTGCACACACAGGCACAGTCACACATGTTCAAAAGCAAAAACACATCAGTCAATGCATAGAAACATATGGAAAACCTTAAAAACACTAATCCACACAAACACACAGTCAAGGAACTCACACCCTTTCACGCCCTGATCTGTTTCACCTGTTCTTGTGATTTTCTCCACCCCTCAAAGTGTTGCTTATTTTCCCCAGTGTATTTATCCCTGTGTTTCCTGTCTCTCTGTGCCAGTTCGTCTCATATGTTTAGTCAAGTCAACCAGCGTGTTTTTCTCATACTCCTTCTGCTATTCTCCTTTTTCTAGCCCTCCCGGTTTTGACCCTTGCCTGTTTCTGGACTCTGTACCCGTCTGCCTGACCAATCTGACTGCCTTGACCACGAGCCTGTCTGCCACTCTGTACCTCCTGGACTCTGATCTGGTTTTGACCTTTTTGCCTGTCCACGACCATTCTCTTGCCTACCCCTTTGGATTATTAAACATTATAAGACTCCAACCATCTGACTCCTGTGTCTGCATCTGGGTCTCACCTTGTGCCTTGATACACCCAGACTCTCCAAAGAAGATACAAAGGCAATAGATTACGCTTCACTATGAAATAAGAAGAACATCTAAGTAAAGGACACCATAGACACAACACATACCATCACCCAAAACACAATCCGGACTCGCTGACAAAAACACATAAAAATGCCACTACAATATTTTGTTTGTGGATACTCCAGAAGGGCTTATTGCTTGTGGGGCTCCTGAGTGGTGCAGTGGTCTAAGGCACTGTATCTCAGTGCTAGAGGTGTCACTACAGACCCTGGCTCAATTCCAGGCTCTATCACAACCGGCTGTGATTGGGAGTCCCACAGGGCGGTGCACAATTGGCCCAGCATTGTTAGGGTTTGGCCGGGATAGGCCGTCATTGTAAATAAGAATTTGTTCTTAACTGACTTGCCTGGTTAAATAAATAAATTGTTGTACAGTTCTTCTTTTTATTTGCCAACAGCGCCCTCTAGTAGGAGAAAGATGAACTGCCCAACTGGCTTCCCAATTTAGAGAATGGCTAGGGTCTATTTCTACCATTCTCCCTGAAATGTGCAATCATTCACTCCCCCTTGTGGATTAAAAAGGAATGGACTGGTTTAATAAATATACATATAACACATATAATTTTTTCCATCGAAAAAAAAACGACTCGATTTTAATTTTGTCACATGCACAGGGTCGCAGATGTAGTTGCAGTGTAGCGAGAAAATTCTTAAGCACCGAGTTCAAACAGTGCATGTGTGAATAAAACAACAACAAATATACGAATAAAAATATATACATGTTTATTACTGTGACAATGATAAACATAAATAAAATGTCCATTGGAGTGTGGGCAGGGTAATTGTCCATTGAGGGGGAGGGAAAAATATAATGTGGGGGAGCTGAAACAGGTAGCTGACTAGTGACTAGTTGTGGCTATTCAGCAGCCTGATGATCTAGTTGTAGAAACTATTGGCCAGTCTGTTAGTTTTAGCCATGACGCTCCTGTACGCCCGCGTTTGAGTGATGGAAGCGGGGAGACACCTGGTGTTTTATGTGTCCTGGATGGCAGGCAGTATGCACCCAATGTTGCGTTCGGCTGAGTGTACCACCCTCTGTAGTGCCTTGCAGTCAGCGGTGGTGGAGTTGCCGATCCAGGCTATGATGCAGCCTAACAGTATGCTCTAAATGGTGCTCTTGTAGAACACTGAGGGCCCTCTGGGACAGACCGAATTTCTTCAACCTCCTGAGTTTGGAAGAGACACTGTTGTGCTTTCTTCACCATGGTGTCTCTGTGGTTTGACCATTTCAGTTCCTCTGAGATGTTTATGCCGAGGAACTTGGCATTTTTTACCCTCTCCACGCGCCCCCATTAATGAGGATGGGTGCATGCCCAACCTGGTTCCACCTAAAGTCCACAATCAGCTCCTTTGTTTTGCTGATGTTGAGGGAGAGGTTGTTTACCTGGCACCACGCCGTCAGAGTGCCCTATAGGCCATCTCGTCGTTGTTGGTAATCAGGCCTCCTACTGTCAAGTTGTTAGCGAACTTGATGATGGAGTTGGAACTGTGTGAGACCCCGCAGTCGTGGGTATACACAGTCGTGGATGCACGCAGTCGAAGATGCACCCTTGTGGGGCCCACATGTTAAGGATCAGTGTGGATGTAATGTTGCCTACCATCACCACCTGGTGGGGGCCGTCAGGAAGTCCAGGGCCCAGTTGCATAGGGAGTTCAGTTTCCGACAGGGCTGTCATCAATCCACGGTTTTGAAAGGAAGCATTTTGAAAGACACAATAGGTATCATATCATCTATGCATTTTTGTATAAATCCGGTGACTGAGTCACCTTATTCATTGATGACTACCTCTACCCTACACCAATTCCTATTTATATGTAGATATTTACCTCAACTACCTCGCACCCCTGCACATCGACTCAGTATATAAGTTATGTATTGTGTATCTATTATTTCATGATATCCAATTTTGTAGTTACAGTCTTGTCCCATCTCTGCAACTCCCGCATGACCCTGCCAAGCCACACTGCTTCTTGACACACCGCTCGCTTAACCAGGAAGCCAGCCGCACCATGTGTCAGAGGAAACACTGTACACCTTGCTACCGTGTCAGTGTGCATGCGCCCGGCCCGCCACAGGAGTCGCTAGAGCGCGATGGGACAAGGAGATCCCGGCCTGCCAAACCCTCCCCTAACCCGGACGACGCTAGGCCAATTGTGCGCCGCATCAAGGGTATCCCGGTCATGGCCGGATCGAACCTGGGTTTGTAGTGCCTTAGACCGCTGTGACACTCGGGAGGCCATTATTACTGTTTTACTTTTCTATTATTTCTATATTTTCTTTCTCTCTACATTGTTGGGAAGGGCACACAAGTAAGCATTCCCTCTTAGTCTACACCTATTGCTTACGAAGCATGTGACAAATCAAATTCCATCTAGCCCTACACCAATCCAATGCTTTAAATCCATGAAGGGGAGTAAACTAGAATTACACACATCAGGGAGAAGGGTAGAGTCAGTCCAGGAGAGAGAGAGAGAGAGAGAGAGGGAGAGAGAGAGAGAAAGAGAGAGATCATCTGTCAATGTAAAGAGAGAGAGAGAGAGAGAGAGATCATCTGTCCATGTAAAGACAATGTACACAGCTTTATAAGCATTTCTACATACTGAATTGACATTTACACTTTCCATTAATTATCATCCACTTAATCAGAAAGTATCAAGTAAATTACAAAATGTTGTGAAAATGCATCAGAAGAATGTCCACTAGAGTGCATCATGCCAACTAGGGCAAATAGCCTAGTTATTCCTGGTCAGGTAACTAGGTAATGCGTTTGTGTAGCCTATAACTTTATTGTTTGTGCTATATTCAATATTGTCACAAAGGGAGGTCTTATATAACATTATGGATACCCTTCCATTGGTCAAGTGTGTCATTAACTAAGTTTAAAGCATCTGCATCACATCATGACCTCTTTATTCAAAATCCGTCAAACTTCTATGACGTTCCATTAAAATTAATGTTTTGTTACACGTATGTTGTGTTTAAGAATGTGTAATTTGCCAATTCTGAATATGAGTAGATATAGTTTCTAAATTACTGTAAACTGTAGGAATTTCGTGACATTATGTGGGTAATTACCCAGAGAACGCAGTTTCATGTATGGTTATACGACCAATGTCTGAAACATGATAATAACGAATGACTCGATATACGTTTGAATAGAAAACAACGTGCTCTCAAACTTGTGCTATATGACGCGCATATAATTCACCTACTGCCCTGCTAAACCATAAAGTTCCACCACGGAGTGGCGCTGCTTCATTACGAATAACACGTGAGGACATGCTCTGGTGCTCTGGTTGTCATGACATTGTCTACACGTGCTGGGCTCTAACCAGCTGCCACAGAGAACACTTAGCACAAATCAACCCAATAAGACCAATTGTATCATAATGTGTTATAACCTAGGTATAAAACATCTGCGTCACTTATGATATCTTTATTCAAAATCTGAACGTATAAAAAACACCCTCAGACACAACACTGAGGCTACTAATCAATCCACATACTGATAACTCACACACACAAAACATACCAACATCTTCAAAAGAACAAATACACCAGTCAATGCATAGAAACATTTGGAAAACAGTTTCTTCTTTGGAGAGTCTGGCTTTGAGTTCCTTGACTATGCCATTATATCTTTTTCACCAAAAATCACTGTTGTTCCAATTTTACAGAAGAAATGTCAATTTGTAAGTTTTTAACATTTGAAAATGAATACAAATAAATATTTTTAAGAGGTAGGCTAATTTCGTACCCATTATGTGCAGTCCGGACTTTTCACATATTTTATCCAAAATTTGATCTGATCTGGCAACCTTTTGGTTACTGGCCCAACACTCTAACCACTAGGCTACTTGCAGCCTCGCCATACCATTACCCAACACTCAAACATTCACATAAAATACTTATTTTTTGTTTTAATTTGTCAACAGCTGCCTAGAATCAAAAAGATAA
Organism: Oncorhynchus tshawytscha; assembly: GCF_018296145.1. NCBI lineage: Eukaryota > Metazoa > Chordata > Actinopteri > Salmoniformes > Salmonidae > Oncorhynchus > Oncorhynchus tshawytscha. The sequence continues at coordinate 36,863,638 of NC_056430.1, read as the reverse complement.
ACTGCCCAATGCTGTAGGAATTCCAACTTGGTTCCCAATGTAGAGAATGGCTAGGGTCCGTGTATACCCTTCCCTGAAATGTGCACTGATTCATTCCCCCTCGTGGATTGAAAAGGAAGGAACCTTAGTAAGAAATATATTTATAACACGTGTAATTGTTTCCATTGAACAAGACAACTACAGATAATCCCTACACCAATCCAATGCTTTAAATCTATGAAGGGGACAAGTATTGCACACTACAGGGAGAAGGGTTAGAGAGTCAGTCCACCAGAGAGAATGAGAGAGCAACATCTGTCCATGTATATCTCATAACCCAGCCTATAACTAGACCAAAGTAGTCCCTGGGCAGAGTCAGGAAAACATATGATGACCCTACAAATACAGCCCAATAAGTAATCCCTCACAACTATAAGCTACATTTTGTGAAACAGTATGTATACTGAACAAAAATATAAGCGCAACATGTAAAGTGTTGGTCCCATGTTTCATGAGCGGAAATAAAAGATCCCCGAAATTTTCCATATGCACAAAAATCTTATTTCTCTCAAATTTTGTGCACAAATTTGTTTACGATAGTGAGCATTTCTCCTTTGTCAGGATAATCCATCCACCTGACAGGTGTGGCATATCAAGAAGCTGATTAAATAGCATGATCATTACACAGGTGCACCTTGTGCACGGGACAATAAAAGGCCACTCTAAAATGTGAAGTTTTGTCACACAACACAATGCCAAAGATGTCTCAACTTTTAAGGGAGAGTGTAATTGGCATGCAGATTGCAGGAATGTCGACCAGAGTTATTGAATGTTAATTTATTTACCATAAGCCGTTTTAGAGAATTTGTCAGTATGTCCAACTGGCCTCACAACTACAGACCACGTGTGACCACGCCAGCCCAGGACCTCCATATCCGGCTTCTTCACCTGTCACGTTGTAAACAGAGTGCCCCATGGTGACGGTGGGGTTATGGTATGGGCAGACATAAGCTGCGGACAACGAACACAATTTGAATGCACAGAGATACCATGACGACATCCTGAGTCCCATTGTAGTGCCACTCATACATCACCATCAACTCATGTTTCAGCATGATCATGCAAGGAGCTGTACACAATTCATGGGAGCTGAAAATGTCCCAGTTCCTCCATGGCCTGCTTACTCACCAGAAGTCACCTGTTGAGCATGTTTGGGATGCTCTGGATCTACGTGTATCAAATCAAATCAAATTGTATTTGTCACATACACATGGTTAGCAGATGTTAATGCGAGTGTAGCGTAATGCTTGTGCTTCCAGTTCCGACAATGCAGTAATAATCCAACAAGTAATCTAACTAACAATTCCCAAAAAAAACTACTGTCTTGTACACAGTGTAAGGGGATAAAGGATATGTACATAAAGATATATGAATGAGTGATGGTACAGAGCAGCATAGGCAAGATACAGTAGATGGTATCGAGTACAGTATATACATATGAGATGAGTATGTAAACAAAGTGGCATAGTTAAAGTGGCTAGTGATACATGTAATTACATAAGGATGCAGTAGATGATATAGAGTACAGTATATACGTATACATATGAGATGAATAATGTAGGGTATGTAAACATTATATTAGGTAGCATTGTTTAAAGTGGCTAGTGATATATTTTACATCATTTCCCATCAATTCCCATTATTAAAGTGGCTGGAGTTGAGTCAGTGTGTTGGCAGCAGCCACTCAATGTTAGTGGTGGCTGTTTAACAGTCTGATGGCCTTGAGATAGAAGCTGTTTTTCAGTCTCTCGGTCCCAGCTTTGATGCACCTGTACTGACCTCGCCTTCTGGATGATAGCAGGGTGAACAGGCAGTAGCTCGGGTGGTTGTTGTCCTTGATCTTTATGGCCTTCCTGTAACATCGGGTGGTGTAGGTGTCCTGGAGGGCAGGTAGTTTGCCCCCGGTGATGCGTTGTGCAGACCTCACTACCCTCTGGAGAGCCTTACGGTTGTGGGCGGAGCAGTTGCCGTACCAGGCGGTGATACAGCCCGCCAGGATGCTCTCGATTGTGCATCTGTAGAAGTTTGTGAGTGCTTTTGGTGACAAGCAGAATTTCTTCAGCCTCCTGAGGTTGAAGAGGCGCTGCTGTGCCTTCTTCACGATGCTGTCTGTGTGAGTGGACCAATTCAGTTTGTCTGTGATGTGTATGCCGAGGAACTTAAAACTTACTACCCTCTCCACTACTGTTCCATCGATGTGGATAGGGGGGTGTTCCCTCTGCTGTTTCCTGAAGTCCACAATCATCTCCTTAGTTTTGTTGACGTTGAGTGTGAGGTTATTTTCCTGACACCACACTCCGAGGGCCCTCACCTCCTCCCTGTAGGCTGTCTCGTCGTTGTTGGTAATCAAGCCTACCACTGTTGTGTCGTCCGCAAACTTGATGATTGAGTTGGAGGCGTGCGTGGCCACGCAGTCGTGGGTGAACAGGGAGTACAGGAGAGGGCTCAGAACGCACCCTTGTGGGGCCCCAGTGTTGAGGATCAGCGGGGTGGAGATGTTGTTGCCTACCCTCACCACCTGGGGGCGGCCCGTCAGGAAGTCCAGTACCCAGTTGCACAGGGCGGGTCGAGACCCAGGGTCTCGAGCTTGATGACGAGCTTGGAGGGTACTATGGTGTTGAATGCCGAGCTGTAGTCGATGAACAGCATTCTCACATAGGTATTCCTCTTGTCTAGATGGGTTAGGGCAGTGTGCAGTGTGGTTGAGATTGCATCGTCTGTGGACCTATTTGGGCGGTAAGCAAATTGGAGTGGGTCTAGGGTGTCAGGTAGGGTGGAGGTGATATGGTCCTTGACTAGTCTCTCAAAGCACTTCATGATGACGGAAGTGAGTGCTACGGGGCGGTAGTCGTTTAGCTCAGTTACCTTATCTTTCTTGGGAACAGGAACAATGGTGGCCCTCTTGAAACATGTGGGAACAGCAGACTGGTATAGGGATTGATTGAATATGTCCGTGAACACACCGGCCAGCTGGTCTGCGCATGCTCTGAGGGCGCGGCTGGGGATGCCGTCTGGGCCTGCAGCCTTGCGAGGGTTAACACGTTTAATGTTTTACTCACCTCGGCTGCAGTAAAGGAGAGTCTGCATGTTTTCGTTGCAGGCTGTGTCAGTGGCACTGTATTGTCCTCAAAGCGGGCAAAAAAGTTATTTAGTCTGCCTGGGAGCAAGAAATCCTGGTCCGTGACTGGGCTGGTTTTCTTCTTGTAGTCCGTGATTGACTGTAGACCCTGCCACATACCTCTTGTGTCTGAGCTGTTGAATTGAGATTCTACTTTGTCTCTATACTGACGCTTAGCTTGTTTGATAGCCTTGCGGAGGGAATAGCTGCACTGTTTGTATTCGGTCATGTTACCAGTCACCTTGCCCTGATTAAAAGCAGTGGTTCGCGCTTTCAGTTTCATGCGAATGCTGCCATCAATCCACGGTTTCTGGTTAGGGAATGTTTTAATCGTTGCTATGGGAACGACATCTTCAACGCACGTTCTAATGAACTCGCACACCGAATCAGCGTATTCCTCAATGTTGTTATCTGACGCAATACGAAACATATCGCAGTCCACGTGATGGAAGCAGTCTTGGAGTGTGGAATCAGCTTGGTCGGACCAGCGTTGGACAGACCTCATCGTGGGAGCTTCTTGTTTTAGTTTGACAGCGTGTTCCAGTTCCCACCAATATCCAGCAACTTCGCACAGCGATTGAAGAGTGGGACAACATTCCACAGGCCACAATCAACAGCCTGATCAACTCTATGTGAAGGAAATATGTGCTGCATGAGGCAAATGGTGGCCACATCAGATACTGAGTGATTTTCTGAACCACGCCCCCAATTTTTTTAAAAGATATCTGTGACCAACAGATGCATATCTGTATTCCCAGTCATGTGCAATCCATAGATTAGGGCCTAATTAATTCATTTCAATTGACTGATTTCCTTATAATTAAATAACATTTTATTGGTCACATACACATGGTTAGCAGATGTTATTGCGAGTGTAGCAAACGGCTTGTGCTTCTAGTTCCGACAGTGCAGCAATATCTAACAAGTAATCTAACATTTCCACAACAACTACCTAATACACACACGTCTAAGTAAAGGAATGGAATAAGAATATATACACATATATATATGGATGAGCAATGACAGAGCGGCATAGGCAAGATGCAATAGATGGTATAAAAGATAGTATATACATATGAGATGAGTAATGCAAGATATGCAAACATTATTAAAGTGGCATTATTAAAGTGACTAGTGATCCATTTATTAAAGTGGCCAATGATTTCAAGTCTGTATATAGGCAGCAGCCTCTCTGTGCTAGTGATGGCTGTTTAACAGTCTGATGGCCTTGAAATAGAAGCTGTTTTTCAGTCTCTCGATCCCAGCATTGATGCACCTGTACTGACCTCGCCTTCTGGATGGTAGTGGGGTGAACAGGCAGTGGCTCGGGTGGTTGTTGTCCTTGATGATCTTTCTGGCCTTCCTGTGACATCGGGTGGTGTAGGTGTCTTGGAGGGCAGGTAGTTTGCCCATAGTGATGCGTTGTGCAGACCGCACCACCCTCTGGAGAGCCTTGCGGTTGTGGGCAGGCAGATGCCGTACCAGGCGGGGATACAGCCCGACAGGATTCTCTCAATTGTGCATCTGTAAGAGTTTGTGAGGGTTTTAGGTGACAAGACAAATTTTTTCAGCCTCCTGAGTTTGAAGAGGCGCTGTTGTGCCTTCTTCACCACACTGTCTGTGTGGGTGGACCATTTCAGTTTGTTCATGATGTGTACGCCGAGAAACTTAAAACTTTCCACCTTCTCCACTGCTGTCCCGTCGATGTGGATAGGGGGGTGCTCCCTCTGCTGTTTCCTGAAGTCCACGATCATCTCCTTTGTTTGTTGACTTTGAGTGAGAGGTTGTCTTCCTGACACCACACTCTGAGTGCCCTCACCTCCTCTCTGTAGGCTGTCTCGTCATTGTTGGTCATCAAGCCTGCTACTGTTGTGTCGTCTGCAAAATTGATGATTGAGTTGGAGGAAGCATGGCTACTCAGTCATTGGTGAACAGAGAGTACAGGAGGAGGCTGAGCACGCACCCTTGTGGGGCCCCAGTGTTGAGGATCAGGGAAGTGGAGATGTTTCCTACTTTCACCACCGGGGGGCGGCCTGTCTGGAAGTCCAGGACCCAATTGCACAGGGCGGTGCTGAAACCCAGGGACTCAAGATTAATGATGAGTTTGGAGGGTACTATGGTGTTGAATGCTGAGCTGTAGTCATTGAACAGCATTCTTACATAGGTATTCCTCTTGTCCAGATGGGATAGGGCAGTGTGCAGTGTGATGGCGATTGCATCATCTGTGGACATATTGGGCGGTAAGCAAATTGAAGTGGGTCTAGGGTAACAGGTAAGGTGGACGTGATATAATCTTTGACTAGCCTCTCAAAGCACTTCATGATGACATAAGTGAGTGCTACGGGGCGACAGTCATTTAGTTCAGTTACCTTTGCCTTCTTGGGTACAGGAACAATGGTGGCCATCTTGAAGTATGTGGGGACAGCAGATTGAATATGTCCGTAAACACACGAGGCAACTGGTCTGAACTGTAACTCAGTCAAATCTTCGAAATTATAGCATGTTGCATTTATATTCTTGTTCAGTGTATATTTAGTAGTCCTACACACTGAGCTATGAAAACAATGACTAACATTAAATGAATAATTTATATTGTGCCATTCTTGTAAGTCTTTGTGGTTAACTGCAATGATTAACTGATTAAATGTGATTTGCCTGACTGCAATTTATTTAACTACCGAAATATGTCTTGATACAAATGAAATCTCATATTCATAATGAATTACACATATATAGGCACAGTACATAACTGCTACATTCCGAATTACAACTTATTAATGAATTACAGTTTTTAATGGTGGTGTTTGATTAACAGACAATGTAGCCTATATCTGCATTGCTTATATTCAATATCATAAAGACAGGTCATATATAACAATATGGATACCATTCCGTGTTGGTCAAGTGTGTCATAACCAAGTAACTTTGTCACATCATGATGCTTTTATTCAAAATCCGTCAAACTTCTATGATGTTCCATTAAAATGAATGTTATACCCTTATGCTGTGCTTATAAATGTGTAATTTACCGACTCTGAATCAGTTAATATAAATAGTTATTAAATGACTGTAAACTACAGAACTGTCGTGTCATTCTGTGCATAATTTCACGTTAATGCCCAAAGGGCGCAGTTCTATGTGTGGTTAATGCCGCGTTCAAGTACTAGTCGGAACTAGGAAACTCGGAAATGTCTTACTTGCTAACTGGTTGAAAGCGGCACGCGTATATCCTCAACCAGTTAGCAAGTCGGAAATGTCCTAGTTTCCTAGTTCCAACTAGTACTTGAACGCGGCATATATGACTAATGTCTGAAACATGACAATGACGTATGGCTATACACGTTTCTTGAATCGGAAACAACGTGGTCTTAAACTTGTGCAATATGACGCATATATAATTCACCTACTGCCCTGGTATATCATAAAGTTTGGCCAGCAGGAGTGATCTACGGCGCAGTGAACTCCACGACGGAGTGGCGATGCTTCATTACGAAAAACACGTGAGGACATGCTCTGACGCTCTGGCTGTCGTGTCATTGGCTACCCATGCTGGGTTCACGAGGTTTAAAAGTGACGGCGTCTAGTAGCCTATCAGCATTGACCATATCTAACCAGCTGCCACAGAGAACATATAACACACACAGACCCATTTGACCCAATTGTATAATAATGTGTTATAACCTAGGTGTAGGCAGAGCTTCTGCGTCACTCTTCATTACTTCTTTATTCAAAATTCGTTAGCATATATGATAATAAAACACGAGGCGCACGTACTAAGAGCCCCTCCAGCAGAGCCCAATGACCTACATTCAAATCCGTGTCTAACCACCGAAAACATGGGCACTCGGGATTCCTATGTGGTGCCTTTACTTAGGACACCACATTGTATTTGAGAAAGCTTTGCTGCTTGATATGTGTTCTCTCAAGTAATTGATGTTGACCCACATTCCCACCACGATTCATGCCAATTTCCGATGCTGTGATTCTAGGAAAAAACGAATCGCTTCTGAAGGCAGAACTTGATAGCGAGATGGAGGGAGCGGTAGCACGGTGAGCTCCGCCTCCTTCCCATGTGCTAGCCCTGGCTAGCCCCCTCTCCGTCCACCCTTCTTATCGCAAGGCCTCATATATTTGCATAGAATGTATGTCAGTAGGACACAAGGCTCGGCGGCTCACATGCCGCGCGCACATGCAACCGAGCTTTACTAGCCTCCCAAATGTTGAGAGTCCAACGGTTTCGCCTCCACTCTAGCTCTCCACCAATGAAAACGTGCGAACGAATAAAGGGCTAGAGGAGGGTGGGGGGTGTACAAGAGGTGGATGAGATACTCTATTAGAGCGTGACAGATGCAGTCAGAGAAAGAGAGAGTGTGAGTGTAATCCTTGGCATACAAAACAGAGGTTGAAGGGACAAAAAAAATTGTCACATTTCTCAGACACCTGAAAACGTGCTGGTGTAGTGTGGGCGCGGTGTATTGCCTATTAATGAGTGGGTGTGCCTAAACTACTTTCACACTTTTGACTTTGGAGATGTTCATGGTGACTGACTGGCACTAAAGCAGAATGCTTGGGATTTCTTTTCAAATAATGCTTGTTATGTTACAGTGATAGTTTACTGTACACCACACGACCTACGAACACCAAGCGAAGCAGGCTCGAGGCAGCAAGGCACTGAATTACACACCTTGGAGACGATTTGCAAATATTTCGTCAAACGATACCAGTTTAGGTTTTGCTGATCTTTAAATCAGTTTCGATTTTTTTTCCACACTTGACGGGTTTGATTGACCCCCAATGACCTGCGCACAGTCTCATTGCTCTTATTGGGATTCCCGCTCTATGCTTTCTTGGCGGTTCATGACTATTTCACCTATATCAACGAAACTCCTCATTGACGCAAAGAGACAAACCAACATTGAATAATTCCAATACCGTTTAGAATCAACCAAATACCGGAAAAAATGGACAACAGCCCTGGTGAGTTCCATTTCCAAGTTATAACCAATCAATGCTATTGTCAGTTGTAGGCTAAAACGTAAATGTATTTGCGAATACACTACTTGTAAATTAACACTACTGAGTAAATGTAATGTGTGCTGTTTAGGTATATTCCTTCACTGTGTTTGGTACACGTACCGTGCGTAGTGGTAATGAGTTCATTGATAATGTCATGATCATGTATTGCCCGAGGCTTTTTTGTATTCCCCCCAACCCTACCACCACTTCGGCAGATAATATGTATTGCTACTAATAGCTATTTTCGCTCACATAAACAGCATATGTAGTTAACTAGTTATACATACATTCGTAATTTCCTTTTTCTGCAAGGGATGGATTTTTACCCACAGCGGCCAATCCACCATTCATTCTGTTTTTAACTCCAACCATCCGATGTCCACAGATTAACCCATCTTTTTATAATACAATTTTTGCTATGACCTTTTGCAATACATCCCTCCATTTGAAGTGAAATGCTACTTCGGTGAGGTATTGGACATATACTTATTTCGCGTATTTACTTTCTATCGTGTAATAAGTAATGTTTTAGGTTACCTATTTTTAAAATGTTTATATTGTAGTATACATTGGAGATAAGAAGATAGGTTCTATCTGGAATTGCGATTCCTATCCCAATGGCACAACTTTACATGAGCACTGATAATGCTCGGTGCCTGCAATTAACGCGGTTTTGTTAACTATATCTCAAAACTGGCTTTTGTATAATTTTGCTGCTATTTTGTCAAAGATAGATGGGCTAAATCTAAATTTGAATGCCAAGTGTGTTTTTGGGTAAAGGCTAATGTGAGTGATGCTTATGGTTTGGAGGGAGTGGGTTGTCGTATGGCATGCCACAATCTTTGCTATTTTGCGGCGACTGAGCTGACCGCTACTTCCCGATTCCCTACATGTAAATAACAAATTGACGTTCAGTACCGGTCCCACTTTACACGCTCGGTCAGTCCCTGGTGCCTGCACGTGCTGGTCGGCACTTAATGTGACTATTCCATTATTGATTTAGTGTTAGCTCCTTTTACATAATAGCAATTTTATGGATTGCCTTTGATTGGAGAGTTGAGAATTGTTGGTGTAATTGAATCAAACCGGATTACAAGGGGAAAACGAAACCGTTCCAAATCCTTTCATCAGCAGCACTACTCCAGAAAGGCATTTTCAGAACTTCTCAAGCTTGTTCAGTGCTGCTGGGCATCATAACTTTTTTCTCTCTCAATGGTGTGTCAAGGACCTATCACGCCAATTCCATAGACATGAGAGACAAAACCATTTTAAAAAGAGCTGGTCCTGACATGAAGGCCACATTTGAACAGTTAACAGCTATTCAAGCCAGGTCTAAATTGAGTAGGTGGTGAATTGGTCATAAAAACTGTTATTATGAAATATTGTCTTCCCTGATCTACTGCAGGCACCAGCAGAGCTACAGTCAAAACATTTTTACCAATATAAAATGTACAATATAACAAAATATACCAAATACAAAATATGGAATACAAAAAGTAGTAATTCAGATATGAATTACCCAAAATGTATTTCAATATATGCATATGTTTGGGTGCCAAACATATCCTATCAGTTAGTGGGTCATTGGCATCAGTGGAATGATGACCACTAGCCAACTCTCAGTAATGGGGAGTGTTCAACCTTTATTTCAACTGATATGTTGACCAAGTTGGCCTCCATAGTCCATGAATTCATAGCAGTGAATGAATCTCCATGGCAGGTCACAATATGGGAGTGGTTCCCTTATAAAGGGAAACCCTGTAAGCCTACGAGGTGACACAATTTAGATATAAAGATAATAGATAATAATATATTAAAGATATTCAAATTGCGTTAATTCAATAGATAATTGCCTTTTGAGTCAGGTACCATGAATAATATGAGGTAATTACCATAACGGTCATATTATGACACATTTGAGGCTGGAATAACTCAATTGCCAAGTATATTTCCACAAAGACAGCAGGGATTGTGACAGTGGCATTGATAATGAATGACCTAGTCCCCTATTTACAGCCATGTTCTCAAGTCTAATAAGTATCTTAGCTATTATTTGCATGGCAACAGTCTGATAATGGTCGGCATCATGCGCCTGATTTACCCGAGTTCCCACCTTGCCTGTCTAGAGCCGACTTCACGTGCATAAACCTCCGCATCCACGTGCAGCGCGTGATTCCCACCCTTGCCTTCATATTTTTAATCTCCCTTGCGCTCTCCCCTCGCTCACTCACAGCCTTTCCGGGAACTCCTACTCACAGCCTTTCCGGGAACTCTGTTTTGCTGCTGCCAGAATTTGGTCAGTGGGTCAGAACGTTTTAGTACCCTATTCACTAGATTAATGTTGACTTCTTTACGCCGATATATTTTAATTTGGAAAGACAACTGAATAGTTTGATATACAGTATATTCAATATAGTGGATATTGTGATACTTTTGTAATACATGGTAGCAATACACAAAATGTCACATGTTGAGAATACATTGTAGCAATGGTTCACTCACCGATATCACAAATTACCCTGACAAGTAGCAAATTCAAATTCTCTAAATTCAGGTTGGAGGGTAGGCTGGCCTATATCTATAATATAGTTTATATGGTGGATCAAAATACACTGTTTTCTATGTCATAAAGTTTCTATAGGCTTCTACTCCAAGATACACTAATTGTTATATTGCCCCACTTCTTCTGCCAATAAATGCAAAGACTGCTATTCTGTCAATCATCAGAGCCGGATGGGAAGTTAATATGAGTAACTGGACAATATATATATATATATATTTTAAAAAATTTAAAAAATTTGAACCTTTATTTAACTAGGCAAGTCAGTTAAGACCTAATTCTTATTTACAATTGACGGCCTACACCGGCCAAACCCAGACGACGCTGGGCCAATTGTGCTCCGCCTTATGGGACTCCCAATCACAGCCAGTTGTGATTGCCTGGATTTATCATTATTAATCTACTGGTATCCAATGTAATTGTGTGTATAACCAGTGGTTCACCCCAGTCTTATTCACTGTAATTTATTTATAGATTTACCATGTCAATGTAACACACCAAACACTTACAAATGGCGAGGTTGAGATGATAGATTAGGCCAATGAGATGATAGGTTAGACAAGGAGGCAGTGTCTGGGATGTCTGGAGGGAAAGAAGAAGGGAGGGAGTGAGTAAGGGTCACCAAGAGAGAGGGGGCAAAGGAGGACACGTTCCTGAGCACTCCCTCCAGCCAACCCACTATCAGATTAGCTCACCATGAGTCTCCTCACCCGACATGAGCCATGGACGTTTATCTGACTTCCAACGAAGCAGTGGAGTTAAAGCTGACCTCAACCTTAGTGACAGAGTACAGCGGTTTCACAACAGCAGTGGTTATATTACCATTATAGCTGTGTGACTATAGTACAGGGGTGAAGGTGAGAACTCAGAAGCCTGATTGTCAGATGGTAAGGGACATGGGCTTGCCTTTCAATAAACTAAACCGATAGTCACTATATTAACATGTTAGAAATGACAGGATTACAATATTATTGATGAGCTATTTGGTCTTCATTGATATGCATTTCAGTCCAAGCTGAGTTTTTTTCCACCTGTCTCAAGACTCACGGCCAAGTATACACACACGTCACCTGGCTGTCTCCCTTCTTTTCTATGCCCTAAGAGTGGGTGAGACCTCCATTAAAGGGGGAGGGAATAAGGAGGGGTTAGTTACTGTCTATGTTTATCCTAGCTCTGAGTCATACAGCCCTTCCCCACCTGTGTCATAGCATAGTGCTCCAGGGAGGGGCCTTTCCTCGAGCCACCTGGCCAGGCTCAGATTTCTGGTGAATTATGCTGTCTGCCATAGAGAAGGTCAGGGGTCAGGTCCCCCTCACTGGGCTGCCACTTGACAATGTAAACCAAACCAACAGCTCAGGACTATATGAGTGTGTGTCAATAGAGGGGGTGGGGGTGGATTTAAAGTCCGACATTTCAGGTAGAGGGGAAGCTCTGCCACACGCAAACAGTGAAGCCCCAGCAGTTATCACAGTCGGTGTTGGCACATGCTGGCAGAGGAATTATAGTCAGGCACACTCACTTTAAGCTAAACAGAATATACCAGCCAGCAGCACTTGTCTCCTCCAGCAGAGAGAGAAACACAGCTATTGTTTCAGATAGCACAATGATGGGTTTGACCTGTATTGAAAACATGTAATGCTGACTGAAATTATATTAAAATCGCTTTTTCATCCTCCAGACAAGCTACCCCCCCCCCCCGGGGTTCCGGTGACTCAGTGGAATGCAATACACGCACAGCAGCCTGTCCTCTCTCATTCAAACGTAAACCCTCTCTCTTTCAACCGTGAGCTCTCAGCAGCCTGTTATTGTACTGCGACTGTTGTCTACACGGGACTGCGGAAAGCGCCTTGTGTGTCAGGAGTCCATGTGAGTCGGCGGTTGTGTGGCAGGCAGTTTGAGCAAGCTCCGGGCGCATGAACAGGGAAAAGCGAGGCTTGCTGTTAGCGCGAGGAGGCAGCTGGCTGGCTGGCTGAACATACACGTGAGGGGCTGTCGCTCTTCTCGTACACAGAGCACAATCTTTATAGGGAGGGAGGGGTAGAGAGGTGGGGAGAGGGAGGGAGTTATGAGCCATTTCCGAGTTTAGTACGAACTTGCTTTGGAACGTTCTAGAACTTTTGAGTGGGCGCGGTACGGTACAATTTATATAGCCTAGATTTTTTTCTTACAAAATCTGGAAATGTTTTAAATACTTTTTACATTATTTTGTTTTTGTATATATTCAAGGTCTCACATCAAACACAGAATTAGTCAAAGCTAAAATGATAATGCTTTTTTGAAATCTTATAAATCCACATTTTGGAAAAAGACTATTGACAAAGATCTGGTTGGCCCCGAGGCTAGACTTGACCTCATTTTCCCGACACATTCTGACCTTCTATTACCTTTTACCAGCTTCTCTGAGACTGATTGTGGTTTAAATATCGACCTCGGGCAGGAGGTGTGTTCATGTTTGGTAACCCAGCCAAGTGCCTATTGCTCAACACTTATCTGTTAGTTGACCTACCTACCTTCGACACAGATATGAATCTAGATATCTTTGCACAGCTAGTTTGCTGACAGCATAGCCTAATGTCTGCTTCCTTGTGACATGGTAACACTAACTGCCCTCCCTCTCTCTCCTCTCATCTTTGCACTCCAGGTGGTGTGATACTGTATGCTGGATCATCTGGTAGTGCCAGCCCCAGCCCTGGCAGCCCCTCCAGCGGGTACCAGACCCAGTCCCCCCGGTCCTCCCACTCCCAACCCTCATCTCCTGAGCCTGTCTCGTTCCCCGAGATCGGCCCTCTGAAGAGAGAAAGAGGGGAGAACAGGGGTGGGCCCTCGCCCAAACTAGTCTTCCAGTTCCCTGAAGCCAATGCCACTACAGCCGCTACATCCTCTGGAAACACCTACGCCCACCCTATGGTGGCCAAGAGGCCCTGCAGTTTCACTGGCACCTTCACCAGTAAGTACCACTTCTACTGGCTTTCTTTCTTTCTTCTTATATTTTTCTATTGTAATGTCTAACCAATCATTCCTATTTCTGTCTACCTCACAGAGACAGGAGGCATGGTGCTCCTGTGTAAGGTGTGTGGGGACATCGCGTCTGGCTTCCATTACGGCGTTCACGCCTGTGAAGGCTGCAAGGGTTTCTTCCGGCGCAGCATCCAGCAGAACATCCACTACAAGATGTGTGTGAAGAACGAGAGCTGCCTGATCATGCGCATGAACCGCAACCGCTGCCAGCACTGCCGCTTCAAGAAGTGTCTCTACGTGGGCATGTCCAGAGATGGTAAGATAACATTCTATCTTCCTCTCCCTCTTTTTCTCTCCTCTGGCCCATAGTTTCTGATTGATGACAGAAGCAGTTGGGGAGTCCCAGTAGTCATCAGTCATGGGGAAAACTGTGGCAAATACGGTTTATTTCTGGAAATTAGGCCACAGGCCGCTTCATTACCCTCCGTGTTAGGTTGAATGTGTTTGCACATATATTAGAAGTATTACCACAAAGTCTATAACATACAGGCATTTAATAGGTCATGTTCTAATGGTAAACTATTAGAATGTTATTGGAGGATAGTACAGTTGGTACAGTTAGAGGCTCAGCTCCATCCCTCTCCTGTATGACATCATTTCCCTACAGGCCACCATACCCTCCAGAGGTATCTATAAACTAGGTGATAATAAATCATCTTCTTTTCTGGAGCAAACCTTTTGAGGTGACCTATAAAAGGAAAATGCTATAGAGGAGGAAAATGATCCACCATTGCACCAATTACCCAACAAAGCTCAAAGCATAGGTTTGGCCTTTTCGCTCTATATGTTATTTTAATACTTCTGTTATTTGAAGATGTATTTTAGGAATGCAAGGCATTTATATTTAAAACCACATTTGATGTCACTTACCTACCCCCTTTTTCCATCTTTTTACCCTTCACTCTCATTCAATCATCCTCTAATTCCCTCCCTCCCTCCCTCCTTTCACATTCCCTCTCGCCCATGATACTCTCTTTCGCCCTTTCATTACCATTTCACCCCTTTACTCATACCCTATTACCCTCTCACTCTTTCCACTCCGCCACTCTGACCACTCCTCCCTCACTCTGTCACTCACAATGACAACGTTTACTCTAGCTGACCCAAGAACCTACTTTGTGTTTCTTAACAGGGACACAGAGGAAGGAGCTAGAGAGCAAGAGTCAGCGAGGGGTGAGGTAGAAAGAGGAAGAGAGAGATCAGGGGGAAGGGGTGTAGCATACAGTAGCAGACTATAAATAGGTTTGCCAGAGGACGTGTGCTATGGAGAGGGGGATGGAAGGAATGGAGAGATGAAGAGGAGAGGAAGGGGGGTGGTAAACCATGTATTTTCATGGTCGATTGAAACAGACTGGTTATAGAGAGAGGAGAAAAGCTCCCCCAGCTTTCTTTACCCTGTAGGAGTAGTCAGTAATAATACAACACAGGGATTGCATTCCCAATCAGTGTCAGGGAGTAAAGGTTGAATTAGACTGATAAGTAATAGGCTACTGCTATACCAGCTCCAGTCACTGCCATCTGTATTATCCATTCATTGGCTAACGTATTTTCCCCATGTCCTCCTCCGCAGCTGTGCGTTTTGGGCGTATCCCAAAGCGTGAAAAGCAGAGGCTATTGGACGAGATGCAGAGCTACATGAATAGCCTCAACGAATCAGCATCCATGGAGATTGATTCCTCCCCTTCTTCCTCTGAGGCCCCGGCCAGCCCAGAACCTGGCGAGTCCATTTCCACTGCCTACCGCAACATCTTTGCCCAAGAGGATGTGAAGCCAGTAATCAAGATGGTCGTCAACAGCAACAACATCCGCAACAATCCAGCACATGATTCTGGCTACGCTCACCCCGCACCCCAAACCCACTCCCATTCCAACCCCTCTCAGGGGTACCAGTCACATCCCACACAAAGCTACCAGACCCCCCCTCGCTACCCACGCAACAACAATGTTGACAACGCCCAATATACCTACCAACCATCATCCAATCAGAGTCAATGCCCAATGTCCAATGGCAGCCAGTCTGCTCAGACCTTCCAAGCCAATCACAACAACTTTTCAGCCGGCGAGTCTCTAAACCAGACCACATGCCCCTGGAAGTTGAGTGGAGGCGCCAAAGTTCTGGTGAGTCTCGTTAAATCTCAGTATATGTACTGTATGTACAATGCATGGGTCATAGAGCCATTCTAACCGTCTCCCTCTTTCTCAGGCATGTCCCCTGAACGCATGTCCCGTGGCGTCCCGTGACCGATCCAGCCAGCAGATCTGGGACGCCTTTTCCCAGTGCTTCACCCCGGCCGTCAAGGAGGTGGTGGAGTTTGCCAAGAGCATCCCCGGGTTCCAGAGTCTCAGCCAGCATGACCAGGTCATGCTGCTTAAGGCTGGCACCTTCCAGGTGCTGATGGTCAGGTTCTGCTCACTGTTTGACCCCAAGGAGAAGACGGTGACCTTCCTGAACGGCCAGACATACCCCCTGACATCCCTGCGGGCGCTGGGTATGGGCTCTCTGCTGGACGCCATGTTTGAGTTTAGTGAGAACCTGGGATCTCTGGGCCTGGAGCCCGACGAGATGGCCCTCTTCATGGCTGTGGTGCTAGTGTCTGCCGGTAAGAGACTCATAAGAAACACACGCTTCTCTAAATATTTTTTAAAAATCACAGATGTTTAGATTTTTCACCATGTATATAACATTGTCTCCTCTCTCAGACTGTTCAGGTGTGGCGGATGTAGTTGCAGTGGAGCAGCTTCAGGAGAGTCTGATCAAAGCCCTGCGCTCGCTCATCACCCGCCGCTGCCCCGACGACAGCGCCCTCTTCCCCAAGCTGCTGCTGCGCCTGCCCGACCTGCGCACCCTCAACAACATGCACTCCGACAAGCTGCTGGCCTTTAGCATCGACCCCTAAGGGCCTGAAGGAACCACAGCCCGCAGGGGCACCCACTGACTACCGGACCCCCGAAAGGGGCAGTCCTCTTGGTGAACACCCTCATGACTCCTTCACTCCAGCCATAAGCCAGCAGCCGGTCATCCTCAGGCTCTCTTCAATGGGCTGTGTGTGCTGGAGCTAGGACTGGGGCAGAAGCAGGGTTGGACAGGGTGAATGAGTGGACTGAGAGGCATCTCAGAGAAAAATGGATAATAGGAGGGAGTCTCTTGAACTATGACCTCATGAACAATACTCACAGCTGGTAGAATCTCTCATAGACGTATAATCTGCCTAACAAGTTGGTGTGCTGGGAGTTAGACAGCAAATCCTCATCTTAGTCCAACTTAACTCCCATAGTTGAAGGACGAGAGTCTACAAATCCTCCATTACCCATATTTCCCAATGATAGTGACAGTGACTGAAGACCAAAAGACGGTTCCATTCCTCCTCTCTCATTTCGCGCATCACTATGTCCTCCTGTCCTGCCACAGACAGACAGAAAACCAGCAAGAAGGAAGCACACCCTTTTCACAAGAGAAAGGGACATTTTCTTTCTACACATTCAAACACAGCACTTTCCATACATCAACAAGCCCACATGACAGAGCAATAGCAATGTATAACACACTATTAGATCCCTAACTGACTGTGTATGCACTGTTAAAACAGCCTAAGATATTTTCAAAATCATGTCATGAATCTTTTTGGAAATCCAATATTTGGGATTTGATGAGAAAATGTATTATTTACATTTGTAAGAATTGAGAGTATGAAGCATTATATTTGAATACTGTAATCAGGGAGACATTTGGTCATTTTAGACCTAATTTGTCGGGTTATATGTATTAAGGTATTCTATTGTTGAACATATTGTACATAATATTTGAGACTGGTTCCTACTTCATTTGAGTTGATTGCTGTATGATGTTAGCACTATTGAAGACACAAAGCGGGGGTGCTATGTTTGAGAGGTGCACGATTGTGTGTGTGTGTGTGGGGGGTGCAAGGTATGCATCTACTGTATGGGGCCAGTGATCTTCCTGTCATGAACTGATCCTTACAACCCCCAACACTCATTCTTACTGATGGAACCGGTGCACAAACCGTGTAAAAAAAAAAAAAAAATGTTTGATTTGAACCTACATTATTGAAATATAACTATTGTTGATTGATTGATGCATTACCTTGTGTATATTTTGTAAATGTTTCATGGTTAAACTTCTTCCATAGAGAACCAATATTAAATGAGATGGTATACTGTACTTCTTGTGTATGACTCTTCACTCGTTTCTGTGTGTTATTGACTTATATAAAAGCCACTAACACTATTAACCATACCCAACACACCACGCTGCACAACAGAGGCAAAGCAGTAACCTAGCAAAGTAAGGTCACTTTTAACAATGATGTTCCAGCTTTTGTCACCCATTATACCAAATGAATGATAATGGGCATCAGATCAATTGAGTGCCTTGTTACAGGCTGTTAAGGGCATTTGTATCAGTGTGTGTATATAAGCACACAGTTCACAGGTTAACACAAACTCGTCCTTGAAGAGCAGATATAACAAAGAACCATGCAGGGACAGAATGATTAGGATGCGAACTGTGTCAAATATATTTGATAGAAAATAATGTGGGTAAATGTGTCAAGTGTGTGTTTCTCCATCTACGTTGCTTACTTTTTGTAGTTTTAGGCTGTGTTTCTGTATAGCACTTTGTGACATCTGCTGATGTAAAAAGGGCTTCATAAATACATTTGATTGATTGATTGTCTGAACACTACTTGTCGCAGAGCTAGATACAGATGAGAGTTGGGACGTGTCCACGCAGAGCTAGATACAGATGAGAGTTGGGACGTGTCCACGCAGAGCTAGATACAGATGAGAGTTGGGACGTGTCCACGCAGAGCTAGATACAGATGAGAGTTGGGACGTGTCCACGCAGAGCTAGATACAGATGAGAGTTGGGACGTGTCCACGCAGAGCTAGATACAGATGAGAGTTGGGACGTGTCCACGCAGAGCTAGATACAGATGAGAGTTGGGACGTGTCCACGCAGAGCTAGATACAGACGAGAGTTGGGACGTGTCCACGCAGAGCTAGATACAGATGAGAGTTGGGACGTGTCCACGCAGAGCTAGATACAGATGAGAGTTGGGACGTGTCCACGCAGAGCTAGATACAGATAAGAGTTGGGACGTGTCCACGCAGAGCTAGATACAGATGAGAGTTGGGACGTGTCCACGCAGAGCTAGATACAGATAAGAGTTGGGACGTGTCCACGCAGAGCTAGATACAGATGAGAGTTGGGACGTGTCCACGCAGAGCTAGATACAGATGAGAGTTGGGACGTGTCCACGCAGAGCTAGATACAGATAAGAGTTGGGACGTGTCCACGCAGAGCTAGATACAGATGAGAGTTGGGACGTGTCCACGCAGAGCTAGATACAGATGAGAGTTGGGACGTGTCCACGCAGAGCTAGATACAGATGAGAGTTGGGACGTGTCCACGCAGAGCTAGATACAGATAAGAGTTGGGACGTGTCCACTCAGAGCTAGATACAGAGGAGAGTTGGGACGTGTCCACTCAGAGCTAGATACAGATTAGAGTTGGGACGTGTCCACGCAGAGCTAGGTACAGATTAGAGTTCGGATGTGTCCACAGTGCATCTGAAATCTGTACTTTTCTGGAGATTAAGAAAATAAGGATTTCGATCAGATAGAAAGTGTCCATGCATTTGTGTGTGTCCTTGTGAAGGTAAAAATATAATGACCAGAGCAAGATACAGAGGGCATTCAGAGGGCATCTAACATCTGGAGGGCCCACACACACACCCCAGCACCCTTGTAGCCATGACCCTGGGCAAAGATGATCTATTATATTGACAAGATAGTCGACTCTAACAATGGAAATACAGTACATATCATCAAATATGGAATGCATGCGGAAGGAGGCGAGATCAGATAGGAGCATTCCGGCCAATGAGAGGGCAGATACACGTGTGAACAACAGGGCCTCGTTCAGTACATTTTTACGTTCTGGAACATTCAATTGAAGGGAAACGGTGCTGTACTGAACAGTTGAAAAACTCTGAGGGGTTGGGTAACGCTGTCAAGCATGGCCACTGCCATTTAAATACATTTGTCATTGGTTCAAGATATAAAGTTGCTAAAGTGCTACCTGTGTCCACTTATATCAGTGCATTCATAACAACCAAACCATTGCGAAACGTCTATTTGATCAAATAAGCCTCATGTAGCAAATGAGCAATTCCATTATAAGTTCTCTCTCATTGAACTCCATACAAAAATTCCTAATTTCGTGGTCTTATTTTCGTGGACAGATTTTGGGCAGAGCAAATCCTCTCGCTTCAACTCTTCCTCTCTGCCTAGGTAGGAAATAATCAAGGTAACCAGTCACATGTCTATGAGTTTTATATCAGTGCCCTGTCCCCTAAATTAGGGCATTCACATCAGACAGATGTGAATTAAAGTACTTTAATAGCAGTTTTATGTTTGAAAATGTTTACTGCGAGTGAAGCTAAATATTCACTTTGCCCCCAGATTGACGGCATCTTTACCTGATTTTACCCTCAAATATTGTAGTTTGTCAAGGGAGCCAAAACCTCCCAAGTGTTTTTCAGCTATGAGAGCAGATTTGGGAAGGTATAAATAGAACCAACCTTTGGGAACATTGGGAACATAATGAAGGGTACATTTGTGTAGAACACTGCTCTGTCTGGAACACACAGTAAACCGACTAAAACAGATCTTCATGCGCCACCTACAGGACAGTTACAGCTAAAGCGTTAACAAGTGCGTCACAGACTATATATAACATGAGAAGAATGAAGAACAAAAAGAATGTCATTAAGAACATACGTTTATAAAGTCTGAAAAATAAGACTCGCTAAACTTGTGGAGTATATCGTCGGTCAATTATGAACCAAATGTCCGAATTGTTAACAGTTAACTGGTTGTTGTTATACGCGTGCCCGCCTTCAACGAATTAGTAAATAATTTCAGTTCCCTTCTTCCGACTAGTACGTGAACGCGGATTTACAGTGCTATTCTTACGTGTGGATAAAGAACCATACAGCAGAGTAGGACACCATAACTTTACAGATAGTACACTATCACCATCTAGTGTTCATAATGACACAGAGTGTTGCTGACTCGTATGGAGTACGATTGCCACTGGGTGCTAATATATGGTCAGTTTTGTGTTTCCCCCCTTAATGATTAAGGGTAGACCTTAAGGAAGATAAGCTTGGTCCTAGATCAGTGCCTAAATACAATTTAAGCAACATCAATTCAATTCAATTCAATTAAAGGGGCTTTATTGGCATGGGAAACATGTGTTAACATTGCCAAAGCAAGTGAGGTAGATAATATATAAAGTGAAATAAACAATAAAAATTAACAGTAAACATTACACATACAGAAGTTTCAAAACAATAAAGACATTACAAATGTCATATTATATATACAGTGTTTTAACAATGTACAAATGGCAAAGGACACAAGATAAAATAAATAAGCATAAATATGGGTTGTATTTACAATGGTGTGTGTTCTTCACTGGTTGCCCTTTTCTTGTGGCATCAGGTCACAAATCTTGCTGCTGTGATTGCACACTGTGGAATTTCACCCAGTAGATATGGGAGTTTTTCTAAATTGGATTTGTTTTCGAATTCTTTGTGGATCTGTGTAATCTGAGGGAAATATGTTTCTCTAATATGGTCATACATTGGGCAGGAGGTTAGGAAGTGCAGCTCAGTTTCCAACATCTCTATCTAATGGGTCTGGACTCTTGATTCCATAGGCTGAAACTAAGCTGTCAAGACTAAACGTTTAGTTTTACAGTTGACAAGCTTCACACTGTTGAAATTAGTTTATCAGTCTTTATTTATTTAAGCAGGATTGTTACAAAACCAACTAGCCATCCAGCACAAGGATAAGCCTGTTCTCGCTATGTCTAGGTGATTTAGGCTTGACTAACTGTGCTATAACCTGTCTGAATGTGTGCATTTAACGTGAAGGTAAGTCAACATACGTGATCAGGGTGTTGGCTGCGTGTGCCTAGAAAGATAGCTTACTTACCAGCAGCTACAGACTGTACACCACATAATGTAATATACCCAAAACATTTTGGTATCCATTACTGGACGTTTGCAGGTTGCCTATGCAAAACGTCGCCATAGATCAGGGATCATCAGTTAGATTCAGCTGCAGGAGGATTTTTACTTGAGCCGGATGATCAGGGGGCCAGAACATAATTACTAATTATTTGTGGACTGCAAATTGACAGCAAGAAACAGCTCTAATATTTGACTAAAACAGTCATTTCAAACCTTGCTTACATTTGTATATGATCACATATATATCTATATTATGTGTGGGTTTACTTTGGAACATATTTCTAAAATGTAACAAACTTAGAGCTGAGTTGTTGGTGTGGAGGGGGGGGGCAGCGGGCCGCCAGTTGGGGAACCTTGATTACAATCAAATAACATTTTATTCATCACATGCTTCGTAAACAACAGGTGTTCCCTTCCCAACAATACAAAGATATTTTGTTGTTGTTGAAATAATAGAAGAGAGAAACATGTAATAATAAAAGTAATAATAGACAACACAATGAGTGACGATAACTTGGCTGTATATAAGGGGTGCCAGTACCGAGTCGATGTGTAGGGGTACGAGGTATTTGAGGTAGCAGCAGAGTATGTGAAGAGTCAAAAATGTGTACAAAAGGTGTCAATTCAGACAGCAGCTATTTGGTTAACTATTCAGCAGTCTTATGGCTTGGGGGTGAAGCTGTTCAGGGTCCTGTTTGTTCCAGACATGGAGCTTGCTGTGTGGTAGCAGAGAGAGCAGTCTATGACTTGGGTGGCTTGAGTCTTTGACAATTTTTAGGGCCTTCCTCTGACACAGCCTTGTATAGAGGTCCCGGATGGCAGGGATCTCAGCCCCATTGATGTACTGAGCCATACGCACTACTCTCTGTAGCGCCTTGTGGTCGGATGCCAAACAGTTGCCATACCAAGCGGTGATGCAGCCAGTCAAGATGCTCTCAATGGTGCAGCTGTAGAGCCTGTTGAGGATTTGAGGGCCCATACCAAATTTTTTCTGCCTCCTGAGGGAGAAGAGGTGTTGTCGTGCCTTTTTCACGAGTGTGTTGGTGTGTTTGGACCATGATAGATACTTAGTGATGTGGACATCGAGAAACTTGAAGCTCTTGACCCGTTTCACTACAGCCCCATCAATGTGAATGGGGGTGTGCTCAGCCCTCTGTTTCCTGTAGTCCACGATCAGCTCCTTTTCCTTGCTGACGTTGAGGAAGAGGTTGTTGTCCTGGCACCACACTGCCAGGTCTCTGACCTCCTCCCTATAGGCTGTCTCATTGTTGTCAGTGATCAGCCCTATCACCATCGAGTCGTCGGCAAACTTAATGACAGTCCCTTTGTAATCCATGATAATTTGCAAGTCCTGCCACATCCGACGAGCATCAGAGCTGGCGTAGTAGGATTCGATCTTAGTCCTGTATTGATGCTTGGCCTGTTTGATGGTTCGTCAGAGAGGGAAGCGGGATTACTTATAAGTGTCCTGGTTAGTGTCCCGCTCAATGAAATCAGCAGCTCAAGCCTTTAGCTCAGTGCGGATGTTGCCTGTAATCCATGGCTTTTGGTTGGGATAGGTATTTATGTTCACTGTGGGGACGACGCCGTTGACGTCATTATCAATGAAGCCGGTGACTGGTGCGGTAAACTCCTTAATGCCATCGGATGAGTCCCGGAACATATTCCAGTCTCTGCTAACGAAAGAGTCCCACAGCTTGTCATCCGCTTCATCTGACCACTTCCATATTGAGCTTGTCACTGGTAATTCCTGTTTGAGTTTTTGCTTGTAAGAAGGAATCAGGAGGATAGAGTTATGGACAGATTTGCCAAACAAATCTGGTATTGGCGATACTATCTTCGCTCTCGATTTCTCGGCCAAACGTATCTTCTAAAATCTCCTCGTCCAGCTGCAGGTGGTTTGTTTGAATTTAGAAAATGCTCCGTTATTAATAGAAATCAATTTTTTTTCTACATGAGGTAATCCAACAATGTGTACGACATAATGACACTGACCTGGGATGGGGAGTGTGCCAAGGAAGCACCTGGTGATGGCGGCGAGTAGTGAGGATGCGGCGATGGAGCATATGGAGAGAGGGTTGGAGAAGCAACGGCTGTGCTGGAATGCGTGGAATATGGATGATAGTTCTCATGACATGATATGGGTCGGGAGGATGAGTGTCAAGGACCTGAATGGTCTGTGGTGGAAAGTAAATAGGAAAAAGAGAGACCATGCTACTGAAAGCAGTTTAGCTTTTAGCGAAGAGAGTGTGAAGAGGGTGAAGGTAGGGAACAAGAGTAATGATGTGTCAGAGTGGAAAGTTGTGATGATGTTTGATTAACCAATGCCGTAAAGAAAGAGATAGGTGAAGTAAAACTAGCCCGGTTCATTGGAAATGGTAGACTGTTAATATTCTGTGCTAGCTGTGCTCAGCAAGGGAAGTAGATCAAAAGCCATGTTCCTGGAGCTTATGCTAAAGTTAAATGGAGTCATGTCTGTGGTCCCACTGTCTATGTCCATAGATGATATTAAAGAAAATGTGAAGGGATGTATAGTGATTGAGGTGAAAGGTTGATCTGCAGGAAAGAGGGATGAAGAAAGGAAAGCTTATCAGTGGTTCTTAGGTTTGAGAAGGTTTTGCCTGAAAAAGTACAGATCGGATTAATTATTTTCAATGTCAGAGAATTTGTCCCATCCCCATTGTGGTGTTTTAAATCCCGAAGAATGGGACATGCAGCTGCTCAGTGTGAAGGAAAGAAAATATGTGCCAAGTGTGGAGGGGAACATGATTATGGTGACTGTGGGAACAATGTGAAGGCTACATGTTGTAATTGTGAGGGGGGGAGGGGGGGGGTGTTCTACAAGTCCTGACATGGTTTTGACATCTGTTCAGAAATCTTGCTCCCATAAATATGCTGTGTCAAGGGACACTTTGATAGTAAATCAAATTGACTTCACAGCCTTCACTAAAATGGTTATCAACATGACTTGCCGGGTGCATGATTATTGTGGTTGTCGACATGATTTTTGAAATGCTGAATAATCCTAAAGCCTAAGGATGGAGTGTCTCAGCATGATGGAAGGATTTTAAAAAAAAAGTATTTTATTTAGCCTTTATTTAACTAGGCAAGTCAGTTAAGAACAAATTCTTATTTACAATGACGGCCTACCCCGGCCAAACCCGGACGACGCTCGGCCAAATCTGTGCCGTCCTATGGGACTCCCAATCACAGATGGGGGAGGGTTTGTTAGAAATTAGTTAGGGATTTATTTGTTTATTTATTTTTCTTAGTAGTACAGAATTAGGCAAACCATTATTGATTGCACACTCCAGAACAATAGGTGGCTTCATGCACTTTAAACATTACCCTTGAAGGTCTCCTGCACGGAAATAGTTGGAGCGAGTGGACCTGAGGAAGCTATGGCAGTGGACGCCCAGCAGCCAGTTGAGATTCAGAATGTCGTTCTACAGTTGAAGGATACACATACATTGATAGTGAAGGTGGATGCAACGTTTTTGAGTATTCAGGAATAAACAGCTATAACATAGCAGGATGATCCCCCCCATACCAGGCCCCTGAGCCTGTGTAGGGACGTGATTTGGATTGACTATGACTGAAGGAGTGGAATGTATTTCCAAATATGGTGTCCTGACTCTGTAGTCAATCAGCCCAAGCATATCATAGATATTCAATTGTTGGTGACCAAAACAATTATATAATTTTTTTTTAAACAGACATGCCATTACAAGATATCAAACACGTGGGAAGGCTCAGAGGCTACTCAAGCCACCTCTCACTCCGCAATCACCTGCCGACACGCACAACTGTGACCAATCAGGGATCATATCAAGCCGGCTACCGGCTACCGGCACTCTCAGAACACAACCTAGCTTCTGCTGCCCTCTAGGCTTTGGAAGTGTACTGTCTAAAACTCTAGGCGGTGCCCAACACACTTAGTAGGAGGGGAGTGGAAGGAGTTTTCTAGAGGCTAGTTAAATAGATCTTATGATTGCCAAAGTAATAAAGCACAGTGATGGCAACCAAGACTAGGAAAGACAACCAGACACAGACATAACTGTGAGAAAGGAAAACCTTGTCTACTTTCCTATTTTCAGTCAAGCTATGTCATACCAGAGTAACGAGCATTCAGAGAAACCAGGAGAGCAGAGTGGGATTTTTCACAATAACCATATTATGGTTGGCTGATGTTTTCCATCTCGACACTGTACAATGGAAGTGGAATAGAGACACCAGAGGTTAGATAAGTGGTTTTTAAATTCTGTAGAAATGAATGTTCCAGCACCAGATCAAAGGTTGTTGTGGGTGGATCCTATTATGATTTTATGCGTGGGTCATCTCAGGTCCATAATGTACCTAGCCTTTATCTTATTAATCCACCTGGCTGTTACTAAACTAGTCTTACACAAAGGCATGATGTCACTGTTTCACGAGCTGTGTTTTTCTTATCCATTTAACGGGTTATATATACAGTGCCTTCGGAAAGTATTCAGACCACTTGATTTTTTCAACAAAAAAAATTAGGTTCCAGCCTTATTCTAAAATGGATTAAATCGGTTTCTCCCCTCATCAATCTACACACAATACCCCATAATGAAAAAGCAAAAACAGGTTTTATGAAATGTTTGCTCATTTATAAAACTTTAAAAAAATATATATATATCACATTTACATAAATATTCAAACCCTTTACTCAGTACTTTGTTGAATTACCTTTGGCAGCAATTACAGCCTTGAATCTTCTTGGGTATGACCCTACAAACTTGGCACACATGTATTTGGGGAGTTTCTCCCATTCTTCTCTGCAGATCCTCTCAAGCTCTGTCAGGTTGCATAGGGAGCGTTGCAGCACAGCTATGTTCAGGTCTTTCCAAAGATGTTCGATCAGGTTCAAGTCTGGGCTCTGGCTGGTTCACTCAAGGACGTTCAGAGACTTGTCCCGAAGCCACTCCTGCATTGTCTTGGCTGTGTGCTTAGGGTCGTTGTTCTGTTGGAAGGTGAACCTTCGCCCCAGTCTGAGGTCCTGAGCGCACGTGAACAGGTTTTCATCAAGGATCTCCGTTCATCTTTGCCTCAATCCTGACTAGTCTCCTAGTCCCTGCCGCTGAAAAACAACCCTACAGCATGATGATTCCACCACCATGCGTCATCGTAGGGTTGGTGCCAGGTTTCCTCCAGACGTGACGCTTGGCATTCAGGCCAAAGAGTTCAATCATGGTTTCGTCAGACCAGAGAATCTTGTTTCTCATGGTCTGAGAGTCTTTTGATACCTTTTGGCAAACTCCAAGAGGGCTGTCATGTGCCTTTTACTGAGGAGTGGCTTCAGTCTGGCCACTCTACCATAAAGGCCTGATTGGTTGAGTGCTGCAGAGATGGTTGTCCTTCTGGAATATTCTCCCATCACCACAGAGGAACTCTAGAGGTCTGTCAGAGTGACCATCGGGTTCTTGGTCACCTCCCTGACCAAGGCCCTTCTCCCCCGATTGCGTAGTTTGGCCGGGAGGCCAGCTCTAGGAAGAGTCTTGGTGGTTCCAAACTTCCTCCATTTGAAGAATGATGGAGGCCACTGCGTTCTTGGGAACCTTCAATGCTGCAGAAAGATTTTGGTACCCTTCCCCAGATCTGTGCCTCAACACAATCCTGTCTCGGCGCGCTACAGACAATTCCTTCAACATCAGGGCTTGGTTTTTGCTCTGACATGCACTGTCAACTGTGGGATCTCATATAGACAGGTGTGTGCCTTTACATGTCATGCCCAATCAATTGAATTTACCACAGGTGGACTCCAATCAAGTTGTAGAAACATCTTAAGGATGATCAATGGAAACAGGATGCGCCTGAGCTAAGGGTCTGAATACTTATAGATTTCTGAGTATTTTTTTATTTAAAAAAAAATCCATTGTAGAATAAGGCTGTAACGTAACAAAATGTGGAAAAAGTCAAGGGGTCTGAATACTTACCAAAGGCACTGTATATAAAAAAAATACATGGTTGA
Organism: Oncorhynchus tshawytscha; assembly: GCF_018296145.1. Lineage (NCBI taxonomy): Eukaryota > Metazoa > Chordata > Actinopteri > Salmoniformes > Salmonidae > Oncorhynchus > Oncorhynchus tshawytscha. Next base: position 36,835,832 of record NC_056430.1, on the reverse strand, counting down.
TTGTAAAAGAAGTTCTAAGAAATGATGTTTAGAATGTTCAGCTCTATTCACGGAATCGTGAAATTGGTGGTGGACTGCTGGTCTCGATAGAGGGAGGGAGGTATGGGGAGGGAGGTATGGGGAGATGGAGAGTCAGACAGAGAGAGAGACATGGAGAGGTGGATATTATTGATGATATTATAAAAGGTTCATAAAATGTATTATGAAAATAGATTTGGATGATGTGTTTTGACTGGCAGAGCTCCCTTTCCTACTACTGTAATTCTACTATGGGGGTCAGTATGTTATATACTGTAAAGGACATGTAATTCAGATATGCAACACAGTTTCCCCTGCCTGGATCATCAGCTGATCATTCAGTATATTGGTTTGGGCCTCCTAATTGCTCTGAAGCCCTTTGGGAAACGTGTTTGTCAGTGTTACTACAAACAGATCAACCACCCCTTCTTTGGTTGAGGCAGTGGTACATTCCTGCATGTCAAAATGCTGAAGCCTCACCTGGATGTTGCGAGATCGGCCTCATTACAGCAGAGATAGGGGGGTAAATGGGATCAGAGTTGGAGAGGGATTAACCTCCTAATGGTGCTCTATATAGAGCTTTGATGGTGTAATCCGCACAGTTACCACAGATTCAGCACAGCCACTAAAAGAACGAGTTCAATCTCTCTCTTCTACTGTACCACGGCTGAAAGAAAAGGACAGGAAAAATACATAAGGGATACAAAAATAAAAAGAAGAGAAAATAAGCTTTATTATTTAGAAGGAAATCTACTACTGAGGTTGACAAGCCATTAACATCATAAGAACAAGGATATCAACACCATAAACAACAGCAATTCAACACTACAAGGTGCCAAAAAGACACAAATATGACTAAGGGAAAGGTAAAGATTTCTCTCTCTTGGTCAAATTACTATTTCAAAGCTGATGTGAACAGAGATTGGTTGTTGTTCTGAATTTCCAATTCCAGACATTATATGTGGTTTTCTCTCTGATATACTATAGAATATCATCATAGACTATTGTCTAAAAAAGAGAGAAAGAGAGACAGACAAATATTTCTCTATTTCTTAAATGTTATGCTCATTCACTGTAAACAAGTCTCTGGTCGTGTTCCCCTGCTCAGACGTTGCATGCATCAACCAATAGTTGCGTGCCACGTCATCGACTGTGCCGTCGGGCACAAGATTGCTATAACATATGATGTGGTTAGCTGATATGTAAAATACCTATCCAGGCATTGTAAGATCTGGCATGCGTCAACAACGCCTGGGCAGAGGAACGCGCCCTATATGTCGGCCAAACTAAGATGGCTGCCTACTGCGAGTATCCTAATCCTTATCCTATCCTAAACACTGATGAAACATGGAGGTTTGTTTATACTGATACAGGCCTCTATGTGTAGCCTATCTGGATTATCAGTGGATCACAAGGAGTTGAATGCATGAATAGAATCATGTATAGAATACAATATAGCAAGTTTATAAATTGTTTATCCTTCACTTGCCCATTTTGTCTTATAGCAGCAAAAGGAAGTTGAGTTGAAAGAAGTTGAGTTGGATGAAGTAAGTTTTATTTTATAAGAGAGCAGAGCCAGCGCTAGCCTTTTGTGGGCCCCAAGCAAGATTTGGTTGGGGGCCCCTCCCACCTCACGTCCTAAAACATGACTCGATAGAACATTAGTTAGTTTCAAGCCATGCTTCATGGCTATAGCTACGTATGTTTCCATTAATTTGTCCCAAGATTTTTTGTCAATGTTTAGAAAGTTTGCATAGAAAATTGATGTAACAATTGCCTGCTACTGTGCGTTTCCATTTAACTATCCCGTGTCAATAAAAACTGCTGGATGTACAGTCGTGGCCAAAAGTTTTGAGAATTACACACATTAATTTTCACAAAGTCTGCTGCCTCAGTTTGTATGATGGTAATTTGCATATACTCCAGAATGTTATGAAGAGTGATCAGATGAATTGCAATAAATTGCAAAGTCCCTCTTTGCCATGCAAATGAACTGAATCCACGAAAAACATTTCCACTGCATTTCAGCCCTGCCACAAAAGGACCAACTGAGATCATGTCTGTGATTCTCTCGTTAACACAGGTGTGAGTGTTGACGAGGACAAGGTTGGAGATCACTCTGTCATGCTGATTGAGTTCAAATAACTGACTGGAAGCTTCAAAAGGAGGGTGGTGCTTGGAATCGTTGTTCTTCGTCTGTCTAACATGGTTACCTGCAAGGAAACACGTGCCGTCATCATTGCTTTGCACAAAAAGGGCTTCACAGGAAAGGATTTTGCTGCCAGTAAGATTGCACCTAAATCAACCATTTATTGAATCATCAAGAACTTCAAGGAGAGCGGTTCAATTGTTGTGACGAAGGCTTCAGGGTGCCCAAGAAAGTCCAGCAAGCGCCAGGACCGTCTCCTTAAGTTGTTCAGCTGCGGGATCGGGGCACCACCAGTACAGAGCTTGCTCAGGAATGGCAGCAGGCAGGTGTGAGTGCATCTGCACGCACAGTGAGGCGAATACTTTTGCAGGATGGTCTGGTGTCAAGAAGGGCAGCAAAAAAGCCACTTCTCTCCAGGAAAAACATCAGGGACAGACTGATATACTGCAAAAGGTACAGGGATTGGACTGCTAAGGACTGGGGTAAAGTCATTTTCTCTGATGAATCCCCTTTCCGATTGTTTGGGGCATCCGGAAAAAAGCTTTTCCGGAGAAGACAAGGTGAGCGCTACCATCAGTCCTGTGTCATGCCAACAGTAAAGCATCCAGAGACCATTCATGTGTTGGGTTACTTCTCAGCCAAGAGAGTGGGCTCACTCACAATTTTGCCTAAGAACACAGCCATGAATAAAGAATGGTACCATCACATCCGAGAGCAACTTCTCCCAACCATCCAGGAACAGTTTGGTGATGAACAATGCCTTTTCCAGCATGATGGAGCACATTGCCATAAGGCAAAAGTGATAACTAAGTGGCTCGGGGAACAACATTTCGATATTTTGGGTCCATGGCCAGGATACTCCCCATGACCTTAACCCCATTGAGAACTTGTGGTCAATCCTCAAGAGATGGGTGGACAAACAAAACCCACAAATTCTGACAAACTCCAAGCATTGATTATGCAAGAATGGGCTGCCATCAGTCAGGATGTGGCCCAGAAGTTAATTGACAGCATGCCAGGGCGGATTGCGGAGGTCTTGAAAAAGAAGGGTCAACACTGCAAATATTGACTCTTTGCATCAACTTTATGTAATTGTCAATAAAGGCCTTTGACACTTATGAAATGCTTGTAATTATACCTCAGTATTGCATAGTAACATCTGACAAAAATATCTAAAGACATTGAAGCAGCAAACCTTTTAGAAATAAATATATGTGTCATTCTCAAAACTTTTGGCCACGGCTGTAATGATGTCAAACATAAAAAAATAATTTTTGCAAAAACCTAGTATTTCCATTAACCATTTAAGTAAGTTGTGCATTAATAAATTGGTGATCGCTTGTATGCCCTCCCACCTATCTATTTCATGTCTCAGGTAAGTTAAGAAAGCAATCAGAAAAGCAAGGCAAAGCAATTCAGGTGTTCTTGAAAGTCTGGAGAATCCTTATCCTGCAAAGGAACATAATTGTTGTTGTTGAAAAAATAAATAATGCGAGCAGTAGGCAATTAGAATGAATATGGAGCGGAGCTTTATTGTGCCGCGATGACATCACATGCCCTGCGTACCTTCAAAATGATTCAGCAAACATCATTTATTCAAAAAACAGTTTCCATCATCGTTTGTTGCAATAAAGAAAGTCAGACAAAATAAAAATCCACCCCTGTGAATAGATAAAAATGTTGTTGATCTTTAGAAAATGTCTCTTATCTTAGATTTTCTTTTTGCAACATTGCTTTTGTCAAGTAAACCTGGGTCAATGAAAACCAGACTGTTGTCACACAGTGACTGACATAACAAAAGGGAAACTGCACTACCAATTATACAATTTTCAATTTGTGTATTCTACTATTCAGACTTTCATCCATCCATAGCCTAAGAGTGTCTTCCATAGTTATTATATATGATCTTATTAAGTCAGGGGTCCTACACGTGACGCGTGATCCGTGAACAGGGCGAGCTGGCCCTGTACGAGTGAAGTGTTTATTAAAAGTGTATTTCAGTTTGATACTACATACAGTAAGCTCCAAAAGTATTGGGACGGGGAAAATGTTGTTGTTCTTTTGGCTCTGTACTTTAAATGATACAATGACTATGAGCTTTAATGAGGGTATTTTCATCCATATCGAGTGAACTGTTTAGAGATTACAGCACTTCTTGTACATAGTCCCCCCATTTTAGAGGACCACAAGTATTGGGACAAATTCACTTAAATCAAATCAAATCAAATCAAATTTTATTTGTCACATACACATGGTTATAGCAGATGTTAATGCGAGTGTAGCGAAAAGCTTGTGCTTCTAGTTCCGACAATGCAGTAATAACCAACAAGTAATCTAACTAACAATTCCAAAACTACTGTCTTATACACAGTGTAAGGGGATAAAGAATATGTACATAAGGATATATGAATGAGTGATGGTACAGAGCAGCATAGGCAAGATACAGTAGATGGTATCGAGTACAGTATATACATATGAGATGAGTATGTAAACAAAGTGGCATAGTTAAAGTGGCTAGTGATACATGTATTACATAAGGATGCAGTCGATGATATAGAGTACAGTATATACGTATGCATATGAGATGAATAATGTAGGGTAAGTAACATTATATAAGGTAGCATTGTTTAAAGTGGCTAGTGATATATTTACATCATTTCCCATCAATTCCCATTATTAAGTGGCTGGAGTTGAGTCAGTGTCAGTGTCAGTGTGTTGGCAGCAGCCACTCAATGTTAGTGGTGGCTGTTTAACAGTCTGATGGCCTTGAGATAGAAGCTGTTTTTCAGTCTCTCGGTCCCAGCTTTGATGCACCTGTACTGACCTCGCCTTCTGGATGATAGCGGGGTGAACAGGCAGTGGCTCGGGTGGTTGATGTCCTTGATGATCTTTATGGCCTTCCTGTAACATCGGGTGGTGTAGGTGTCCTGGAGGGCAGGTAGTTTGCCCCGGTGATGCGTTGTGCAGACCTCACTACCCTCTGGAGAGCCTTACGGTTGTGGGCGGAGCAGTTGCCGTACCAGGCGGTGATACAGTCCGCCAGGATGCTCTCGATTGTGCATCTGTAGAAGTTTGTGAGTGCTTTTGGTGACAAGCAGAATTTCTTCAGCCTCCTGAGGTTGAAGAGGCGCTGCTGCGCCTTCTTCACGATGCTGTCTGTGTGAGTGGACCAATTCAGTTTGTCTGTGATGTGTATGCCGAGGAACTTAAAACTTGCTACCCTCTCCACTACTGTTCCATCGATGTGGATAGGGGGGTGTTCCCTCTGCTGTTTCCTGAAGTCCACAATCATCTCCTTAGTTTTGTTGACGTTGAGTGTGAGGTTATTTTCCTGACACCACACTCTGAGGGCCCTCACCTCCTCCCTGTAGGCCGTCTCGTCGTTGTTGGTAATCAAGCCTACCACTATTGTGTCGTCCGCAAACCTGATGATTGAGTTGGAGGCGTGCGTGGCCACGCAGTCGTGGGTGAACAGGGAGTACAGGAGAGGGCTCAGAACGCACCCTTGTGGGGCCCCAGTGTTGGGGATCAGCGGGGTGGAGATGTTGTTGCCTACCCTCACCACCTGGGGGCGGCCCGTCAGGAAGTCCAGTACCCAGTTGCACAGGGCGGGGTCGAGACCCAGGGTCTCGAGCTTGATGACGAGCTTGGAGGGTACTATGGTGTTGAATGCCGAGCTGTAGTCGATGAACAGCATTCTCACATAGGTATTCCTCTTGTCCAGATGGGTTAGGGCAGTGTGCAGTGTGGTTGAGATTGCATCGTCTGTGGACCTATTTGGGCGGTAAGCAAATTGGAGTGGGTCTAGGGTGTCAGGTAGGGTGGAGGTGATATGGTCCTTGACTAGTCTCTCAAAGCACTTCATGATGACGGAAGTGAGTGCTCGGGCGGTAGTCCTTTAGCTGTTACCTTAGCTTTCTTGGGACAGGAACAATTGTGGCCCTCTTGAAGCATGTGGGAACAGCAGACTGGTATAGGGATTGATTGAATATGTCCGTAAACACACCGGCCATGCGCATGCTCTGGACGGCTGGAGATGCCGTCTGGGCCTGCAGCCTTGCGGTAACCTCGGCTGCAAATTGACAGTGGCACTGTATTGACCTCAAAGCGAGCAAAAAAGTTATTTAGTCTGCCTGGGAGCAAGACATCCTGGTCCGTGACTGGGCTGGATTTCTTCTTGTAGTCCGTGATTGACTGTAGACCCTGCCACATGCCTCTTGTGTCTGAGCCGTTGAATTGAGATTCTACTTTGTCTCTGTACTGACGCTTAGCTTGTTTGATTGCCTTGCGGAGGGAATAGCTGCACTGTTTGTGTTCGGTCATGTTACCAGTCACCTTGCCCTGATTAAAAGCAGTGGTTCGCGCTTTCAGTTTCACGCGAATGCTGCCATCAATCCACGGGTTCTGGTTAGGGAATGTTTTAATCGTTGCTATGGGAATGACATCTTCAACGCACGTTCTAATGAACTCGCACACCGAATCAGCGTATTCGTCAATATTGTTATCTGATGCAATACGAAACATATCCCAGTCCACGTGATGGAAGCAGTCTTGGAGTGTGGAGTCAGCTTGGTCGGACCAGCGTTGGACAGACCTCAGCGTGGGAGCCTCTTGTTTTAGTTTCTGTCTGTAGGCAGGGATCAACAAAATGGAGTCGTGGTCAGCTTTTCCGAAAGGAGGGCGGGGCAGGGCCTTATATGCGTCGCGGAAGTTAGAGTAACAATGATCCAAGGTTTTTCCACCCCTGGTTGCGCAATCGATATGCTGATAAAATTTAGGGAGTCTTGTTTTCAGATTAGCCTTGTTAAAATCCCCAGCTACAATGAATGCAGCCTTCGGATAAATGGATTCCAGTTTGCAAAGAGTCAAATATGTGTGTTAAAGTAGTAAAATCTTAAGTATTTGGTCCCATATTCATAGTATGAAATGACTACAACAAGCTTGTAGAGTCACTTTTATTGTAGATAATAATATAATATGTTTCTAAACACTTCTACATGAATGTGGATGCCAACATGATTACAGATAATCCCGAATAAATCGTGAATAATGATGAGTGACAAAGTTACAGATGCACAAATATCATACCCCCAAGACATGCTGACCTCTCACCCTTGCATTAATAGGGGAGGTTAGCATTTTTTTGTGGGGTATTATATTTGTGTATATCATTTTGAATCCAAAGTGCTGGAGTATAGAGCCAAAACAACCACAGAATTGTCCCTGTCACAATAGTTTGGGGCTCAATGTATAAAGACTGGTATCTCTGATCATTTGTGTATCTCACCATATACCCAGCTGTCTCCAAGGACAGGCAAAGAACACCCACCCAGCTATGAAGAGGCTACTGCAGGTAATAACAAAACATCTTTGTATCTCAACTAGTCAGTTACACAGGATATCTCATCCCCTTCTATCAATGGACACCTTTCTGGCTACAGTATGCAGTGGTCTTCTACTGCTGGACGCACACCAACCACCTTACTATAGAACAAAGACAAATGGGCAGGAAAGGGGGATACCTAGTTAGTTGTACAACTGAATGCATTCAACTGAAATGTGTCTTCCGCATTTAACCCAACCCCTCTGAAACAGAGAGGTTCGGGGGGCTGCCTGAATCAACATCCACGTCATTGGCGCCTGGGGAACAGTGTGTTAAGTGCCTTGCTCTGGGGAAAAACAACAGATTTTTTACTTGTCAGCTTGGGGATTCGATCCAGCAAACTTTCGGTTACTGGCCAAACGCTCCTACCCGCCAGGCTACCTGCCGCCAACAATTTAGCGTGTGATGTAACCAGGGTGGCAGGTAGCCACGCGGTTAAGAGCATTGGGACAGTAACTGAAAGATTGCTAATTTGAACCCTTGAGCTGACTAGTTGAAAAATCTGATAATGAACCCTTGAGCAAGGCACTTAACCGTAAGTTGCTCTGGATAAGAGCTTCTGCTAAATGACGTAACATGTAAATGTCAGTGTTGAATCTTTACACATCTGCTGTTTTAACCAGATGTTTAACTCCCTGTCTTCCCTCCCTGTCAGATTATGAGGAGATGCAAACCCAGTTCTCTTGGGATGACCAGGCCATCAGGAGGATCTTCATCAGAAAGGTACTAAAACAGCGAGGGACAACCTGAACTTATAAGAACCACCCGTCCAATAAGAAACACTTGTTTTCGTCTTCCGTTATCCTTCCAGATAATGATATTACTGTAACTGAGCTACACAGACTTTTCTAAGCATGCATGATCTAGCATGTAGTATAGTATTTTGAGGGTGTATCTGGGCTGTCCCCTCTTATTCCACCTCTCTGTATCCTTATAGGTCTATGCCATCCTGATGATCCAACTCTGTGTGACTGTGGCCATTGTTGCGCTCTTCACATTCTGGTATGTATCATATCCAATACATTGCAAATATATCCAAAACATAAATATCCAATACATTTGATGAACATTAGTGTGTGTGCACTCTACATTGCGTAACACTCTCTCATTTCTCCACAGTGCACCAGTGAGGTTCTACATTCAGACACACCCCCTCCTGTACATGTGCTCCTAGTAAGTGACAACTAACATCTTGATTGACATGTCCTGACTTTTCCTCACCTAGACAGTGAATCCCAAACCAGCCCCTCACCCCTACCAACTTGCTTGCAGGGCCCTCCGTCGGCACGTGTTGCTGACGAAACTCTGAGGGCGACTTCAAGATTGGTGAGGGAATCAAATAAACCCATCATCTTTGGGACACACTCGTGACTTGAATGATGGAATTCATGTTTGACATTTCAATAATAAAATTAGCAGGACTTTCAACTGAGAAAATTCCCCCTGTTACAAGATATAAACCTCAGTAACAGTATTTAATTAAGGATGTATTTCATATTATTCTAAATCAGACACAAAGAAATTACAAGCCTCCATTATTTTGTGTGAAATTGTGAAAACTCAAATACAAATTGCTGCGTTATGGGATACCACTTCGCTCAGCGTAGCCAGATAGGAAGAGGCAAAGTGAGACATTTTACTCGACCCAAAATCCGTTCACGAAAATAAGCCCACGAAGTGAGGAGTTTTTCTATGGAGGTCAATGAGAGTGCCGAATTTGGTCAACAAAAAATGTAATTGCTAATTTGCTACCTGAGGCTTATTTGATCTTGTATAAGTGTCATAAGGGTTAGGTTATTCAGAATGCACTGATATAAGTGGACGCACGTGGCATTTCCGCATCTTACCAAAAAATGACTTTATATCAGAGTCCCGCCTGCATTCCCTCTTTGAGGACATGCATTTCCATTGTTAGAGTGGTCACTCAAATATCTTGTCAATATAATAGACCATCTTTAGTGTAGCTAAGTCAGTTGAAGTGCTATCTGAGGGTCTATTAGCCTGGCTGAAGTGACTCATAGCACCCGGAGAGCTCACACACTGGTCTGGACAGGAGGCCTACGTAAATGCAGTATTCGCTCAGAAATTGAGCCGACACATTGATTTGTTCTCTCAAATATATAATATACATACATTTTTCCTCGGGTGTTGAGACCTCTGGTTGTTTGGATTTGAAAATCCAGCCATTGTAATGGAAGGGGGCAGTGCGCTGGGGCTATGTGGCTGTGCATGTTAGTGATGTGCAATAACCCATCCGCAACCGCCCGACTATATGTATAAAGTGAAAATCTGAGGCCTGACCCTAACCTGCAAATATAGAAAAATGCGCTGTACAGTCAGATGGCGGAACCATTTTTTGACAGGCCTTTTTTTTATAGATAGGCCTATGTTTCTGCTTATAATTTCTGACATATGGTAGGCTATTTGTCAGTCAACGTGTCTATAATTAGATAGATGCAGCTTATCTTCTGGCATTACTTGTTGCCCTAGAAGACTAAAGAAACCCTTGCTCACCAGAATAATGTAATGAATCGATAGATTGAATTCTCCAGTCTAGTTAACACGGGTAAAGTTCGCTTTGTCTTTCCTCTTTCATCTCTGCTTCTTGCCTGTTATGATGCAACCCGAGCATCACTAGTGCCCGTGGGTGTTTTAGTGAGACAGACACAGAGGAGCACCAACCAGTAAAAGCACAGCACCCTTCACTATCGACATCACGCCAACAACATCAAAACAGCCTTTCCAGCCTCTGAAGTCGGGAGGACTTTGAATTAGGTGTTAGCCAGACTACTAATTAGCCCCTACACCCTCCATCATTTTTACTCCCTCAGGTTTGGGAGACTTGTGCATGTGACGTATGCGCAAATGGTGGGCCGATGGGTAACAGGAAGGGGGTGATTAGCTATGTAATTGTGTTAATAATGAACTGGTTTCTTTTTGCTTTTCAACAGCATGATGTTCTTGGCCACCTACATCGCATTGAACTGCTGTGGTGAACAAATCAGGTAAGAGTTTCCCTCTGGGTAGCACACAGCACTTACATCAAATCTTGACAGTCATAGAAAAAAAACAGATGTAATATTCACTAAATCAAATAGTGAATGTAGTTTTAATACACATGAACATGAACACTTATTACATATTAAGCAGGTGTATAACACCGTAATGTATCTACAACATTATTCCTAGATAATGGTTGTGATCGTTCATTGTAAATGATAACTTGCAATATTATAGAGTGAACTCACCAACCTGAATTGTCTGTATCTCTATAATAGGAGACAGTTTCTCTGGAACCTTGTTCTGCTGGCTCTCTTTGTGAGTATGATGAGTAACAAATATGAAAGAAATAGAGAGAATAGCATGTACTCAATACTCTCCCTACCAGTCTGTGCACCTGATTCACTCTGCTCTGTGTTTGTCTCTGTTCTGTCTGCTCTCAGACTCTCAGCCTGGCCTGCATGATGGGCTTTGTGTCCAGGTAAATGACTTGTGTTTATTGTATGTGGGGGGGAGATACCCAGTCAGTTGCACAACTGAATGCATTCAACCGAGTTAGTTGGGGGCTCAAATGTTGACATCAATTATTTATGAAGATAAGAATGAATTAACACATCTATCAACATCTACAAAGTATGGGTAGGATGAATGGTTGATGGATTAACCAACTCTGTTTCTCCAGCTTCTACAACACCAAGTCAGTGGTCCTGTGTCTAGGCATCACTGCTCTGGTGTGTATGTCTGTCACCATCTTCAGCTTCCAGACCAAGGTGATAAAAATGACCCCCATCCCCACACAGGCTTCCTACTCATTGAAACAAAAAACATACAGATAACGTAAATAGTCATGAATGAAATTAGTATGTATCACTAGGGCCAGGAGTTTTACTTTACCACATGACCTGACCAGGAAAAACTCCTAACCCTATGTATCAGTGCAATCTTTTGTTAAATTGTTTTCTTCTGACAAAATGAATATGCTGCAATCAGATAGATCATGTGTGCATTTTAACAACACACTCCTATTCTCTCTCCCTTGTTTCCGACTGTAGATTGACTTCACCTCCTCCCAGGGAGTCCTGTTTGTCCTGACCATGGTCATGCTGTTCTGTTGCATCATACTCTCCATCGTCATCCCCTTCGGATATGTAAGTAGCCCGTCTGCCTGCTTAGCTTCCATTGACAGCTGACACTGTAAATAAGGACAATTAGGTCACATGATGGCGTAATGAGCATGTGTACCTTTCCAGAAGGCGATAAGAATAGTTGTGAAGGACTGATAGTGAGTTTATATATAGAGTGACGGTAAGGCTTTTGGCCCTCACTCTCCCCATTTGGGTGGGTAGAGACTAGCATGTACAAGATTGATTAGTCCTGGGTATTCCTTTAAAGGGATAGTTCGGGATTTTGACAATGAATCCCTTTATGTTATTTCCCAGAGTCAGGTAAACTCGTGGATATCATTTTTATATCTCTGCGTCCATTATGCAGGAAGTTAGAGGTCATTTTGTGAGCTTCCTGCATACTGGTCACAGAGACATAAAAATGGTATTCATGAGTTCGTCTGACTCTGGGGAAGTAGATAAAGGGCTTCATTACCAAAATCCCAAAGTATCACTTTAATCTTGTGAGATGATTATAAGACCGTGTCTTTCCTAGATTGGTGGCCTATCCTCATTAGGATTGGTTGATAAAATTCTTACTGTCTGACACAGGTGTCCTGGTTACAAGCCATCTATGCTGTGATAGGAGCTATCCTCTTCACTCTGGTGAGTGGCAGATATTCAACACGCATTCATCATTGGGAAGGCCCAGAGTGTTTCCTGGTCAAGGTCACATGGTCAAGACACATTTCTGGCCCTAATCATTGGGTTACAGTCTGTAGCGAAATGGTTTGATCTCAACCCCCCTCCACTCTCTCTTTCTCTCTTAGTTTCTGGCGTTTGACACCCAGCTGCTGATAGGCAACAAGCGCTACACTATGAGTCCAGAGGAGTACGTCTTTGCCACCCTGAACCTCTACCTGGACATAGTAAACCTGTTCAGCTTCCTATTGTCATGTTTTGGAGGGGGCCGTGACTGATAAATCTGTCTACCCGTCTGTCTCTCAATCTGTTGGGAAACATAAAAACATCTATCAAATTAGATGTCTGTCTATTTCTCATTTGGACCACATGGGTGTTTTGGCTCACTGCACTCCCTCAGCCCAATCTCCCTCAACCTTAGAACTTAAAGTGGCACTCCAGTCTCCTTTTCACCTCATTTAACACCCGATTATCTGAACAAAAGGCACATCTCAATAGGTTGTCCAGTTATGTCCCACTCCTTGATATTTGAAGTTATGTCTAAAAACCACTATTTTTCTCAAAACATATATATTTTTTTACCCTTTATTGTGTGTACTTTACTGTATTTATACTTGGGATATCGCTTTTCAACAGTAAAAGTTTTTTTTAAATAACTAGAGGACGTCTTTAAGAGCTTCTTTCATTTCTCTCTTCTTCTCAAACAACCCTGGTTCTTCTGTGATAAAAAAATAGGATATTTCTCACGTCTCATAGTCTCTCGTCCTGACAGGCTGTTTACCTTTAAATTGAGCAGCAGGCCAGCGAACACACAAGATTTGGTTCTGGGTGCCGAGATTGCATACCTCACCTTATTTATGGCGAACAGTTGGAGAGCAGGTCAGCTTTGGGAAACAACAAACCTGGCCATTACTTAGAAGGGCACTTACAGTAAGTAAGTAGTGTGTTTGTCGTCTGCTCTGTGTTAGGAAATGAGGGTTACAGAAGCACATAACGATAAATAGCATTAACATTTTGAGTCACAGAATGTTGGCGACACTGATCTAATACTAAAACAGTATAATACTTCAACTTATTGTTCTTTCTAGTTCTTTCTAGTCCGATTTCTGGTTCTTGTCTGTCATCAACGCAGCACAAAGAAGACAAAAACAAGTAACCATTGATACTGTATCTTTCAAGCATGCTATCTTTCTGTAAATATACCTGTTTCCTGTTTTCCTAAACTATCATATTGATTCAGGAAATCTTTGGAACTCAGCAGGGTTGAGTTTAATTGTCTTAACTGTAGTTTTGATATGACAGAGTATCTTCAGATGCGTTTCCTAGATTACATTTTATTGTCAGTTATTTTGTACATTTTTACAGATTCTGATCTGGATCAAATACATTGCTAAGTTTCCAGCTTGGAACTACATACTGGAACTTCCAGGTATGGCCAGATAATATTTTCCAAACTACAATGTGATTAGAGTAGTTTCTATATGGTCATGAAGGCTCTGTATCGTGTACAGATTGCTTTTATGCACGTTTAGCTACACAGATACATACCAGACACATACAGAATGACTTCAAATCCAAAGGGAAGAAGTTTCATGAACAATCCTATTAGATCCTACAATTGGTTTATCAGTTGCAAGTTCTATTGTGACTCCTCTGTAAAGGTTAATGTATAGCCTTTTGAATGCAGTATCATTATTACAGTGTCAAGGCTTGGTCAATAAAGTTGTGTTTGGATGTTACTATGATCAGCCAAAGGGAAAGGAGCTCGCACCTTTTCGATGGATATCAATCACTTTGGTTACCACATTGAAAAATGTATATTTAAACAAACATAATACGATTCGCTCAACACTAAAATAAACTTGGAATTTTTATGTAATTGACTTGTCTTTCTTTCAATTGTATTCTAATAATTTTGGTAATAACTTTTTGGAACACAGATACAGCCATTAAAAAAGATATTTTTTAATTAAAAAAGAACATTGACATGTTAAAATTCTAAGAGTTAAACAAAGAAAGAAAATACTTTTTTTTTTTGATAAAAAACAAGTTACAGAGACTTGAGCAACTCTGGCACAGGAAGACGAAAGTAACCGAGTGGCTAGCCAGCTAACTAACAAACGACCCAAATATCAAGACCTCTCTCCTCTAATACACTGTACAAAATGAGTTCTTGTATAAATAAGGAAATGTTTTACAAGCAGTGAGAGAGATGAGACCGTTGTATGTTCAAAATGTCAGAATTCTGCCGAATTACCCAAGAGATTACAAAATGACTCAAAGAGTACAACTTTCACAAAATGTGTCTCAAATGTAATTTCATAATTTGTGAATGTTAACTATACTTTAATCTGATCTACTTTTGATATTCTAGGTTAAAGTAAGACATTTTTAAACAACTAGTGTGGCTCCCATCTATCCACTGCTGGGACATCCCGTTTTAGCAGCAAAACATTTTGAAACTATGAAATAAGCCATTGAAGCTACATGATCTGGACAACAAGCAAGGACAGGATAATGCTAGGTATGAGGGTTTTACTTTACATAAGCATGGTCTGAAAATAAGTGCAAGTGAAACCTCTGTTTCACATCTTGTTTTTGCTCATTTTCCTTGGTATTATAAGATACCTGTCAAAAGGTACACACCAGGGAAACATACAATAGCCTCAAATGTGCTCCCTCAGACAATGATTTACAGGTAATTGTAGCTAGTTGTAACTTAAAGTGAAAGTCCACTCCAAAATTGAAATTTAGATCTACAGAACAGATGGACATTATACCGCTTTTGAGGTCTGAAGACGACTGACAAACAATAGATTTTGGATCCCTTTAACACCATTCACCATAACACAATGGGTTACCTGACTAATACTACATTCTCACAAGGAATTGAGTGTCATATAATGATTTGCTCTCCCCAAAAAACTGCAATAAGCAAGTTGTCAAATCTGAAAATCTGTTTCAATGAACAAGACTGCAGTGTAACAACTGGTCATTTCATAGTTTCAAAACCACGTTTTTTTGTATTTAAAGTGATGGCTGATACATGGACTATCAGTTTATTACAATAGAAAATAAAACCATGACATTTTCCTTCATGAGGAGCACTGGATCTGAAAACATGTATTATCTGGACAGATCACAAGACATCAACAAAACACTCACATCAACAAAGGTGGAAACAGGAACAAACAATGGTCTTGACATGAGTTCAACCAAAAACAAAGAGCAGAAAATAGTCCTAATATTTACAGAAAGATAGATAAATGCTGAGCTCTCCTCATCAACACTAAAGAAGCTAAGTAGACCCATTGCCCTGTTCTCTGTATTAAAGATACAGTAGCATATACTGGTCTTCAGCTGGATGTACCAAACCCAAACAAGCAAATGTCGATAAATGAAGCACACATGTATGGATCTCTATTCAACAATACATTCATTCAGAACCTAAAGGAAACATATTGCTTGTTCACCACTGACCAGGGAACTGCCACTTAGCGAAGATGTTACTATAGCATTACTGTAGCTTTGTATGCCAATATGGATGAGAGAGGCATGTTCTCCAAGACAGATACTCTGACAGATCGCTTTGCTGACAGGTGGATGGCTTCATCATCTTTGGTGTTGCAGACATAAATAATCATTAACAACGTTTTGTAGGACGAGGACCGAGGTATAGAGATAGGGAAGGAAGAAGAAACAGTATATGTGATGTCATTAATACTGAAGAATGGCAAAAACCCAAGATCCAGTGTGATGGGGGGAGGATGTTTACTAGGGTAACACTAGGTTTTAACAAGGCATGGTTCAACTCAGCCCTGTATAATATTACGGCAATATAACATCTGATATTGATTGCATCTGTATGAACTTTTCTTTGCCAAACCCTCAACCGTAACTGAAACTGAACAGCCTTCAATGAGGAGAAAGAGGCTTCCCCTTGTTAAATAGGGCTAATCTGCCTGGTTACACTTAAGGCTTAGACATACTTTGGTCGTCATTTCTAACGAAATCCGCCAAGTTTACGCATTTTTGTCTTTGTTGAAACAAGAAACAATTCATCCAAGGTTTAGTTAACTGCTGTAGAACAATTTGTTATGGGACACTTTTTTACCAACACTTTCATATTCTGTTTGGTGTTTTCTGGATAGCAGCCTCCTTTTCTCTGACAGATACAATAGAATGCTTTTACACTAGACTAGGTGTACATCTCCACTGGACTGGTCTGAGCTGGAGGGCAAGGTTGCCATTGAGTGTCATTGAGTGTCTCCAAGATAAACGTGGACGTGTTTCAGTTAATGCCTATTTCACACAGGCCTAAAAAACAATATCATATTGAACAACACAGTGCTCTGGAACGGAAATGAACGTGAAGAAACATTTAAAAAAACATCAAATCATCTCTTAAGTTTGCATGGACCATGTGCAAACGCACAAACTCAACACAATAAAAAAAATCCTATGAATCTCGTATAAAATAAAATCTCCTATCTAAACTTTTTCCCTACTGCTAAAATCTCAAATCTTTTGAAAATAAAACACATCAAAAACACGTTTTATAACAACTAAATCAACAACAAAGATAACAAAAGGCATGACAGCTCAGAAGGGTTCAAGTGAACGCCCCAAAACAGAAAACATACTTTACTTCTTTCTACAAATTGTTTTATCAAATTAATTGACAGTCAGGAATTAAAACTCAGGAGACAACAGCAGCATTGAGAAAGACTTGCAGCTCCCTTTCCCAACAACAACAAAGGACTCTTAAGCACTCTTCTTAGTCCTACTTCTCCCCTCATTGCTTTGCTTTTTAATTGATTTGTTTGAGCTATTTTGCACACCTATTTCATAGTAACCCAACTGCTCAAAACTAAGGCATGTCCACTTATTTGTCTGTCTACTTTGTACAAAAGGTGAAATTCCCTATAGACATCTGAACAACTACCAGAACAAAACCGCTTAAAACCACTTCTTATGGACACTGGTGTGACATGGACTCTAGCACAAACCAAGTCAAGTATTTTGTATAATAATTATTTTGTATAATTATTATTATACGATCTATGAATCCAATAAAATCCAATAAAAAGATTGTATAGTATAGTAATTAATTTATTAAATGTTGAATAATATTATGACAATTAATTTTGTCTCAAGTTTTTGGAGACAGAAGGTGACATTTGGATGTGTCATATTACATGATACCCTAAAAAAAAAAAGTTAATTTTCTTCTCATAAGAAAGTTTTACAGCAATATCAAATGTGCTTAATTTGTAAAATATCATTTAGCTCTTATTTAACACATGCTAATTATTTTCTAAGTGGTATCATGTTTATTGCCAGGGTTTGGCATTTACCAGATTTGTTAAATAAAGAATTGTATTAAATAAAATGTACACAAAAGCAAGTGACATGTTTGAATATGACTAAATATCTAAAAATAGAACTATGATGTACATATAAATAAGAATGATCATGATTGTCCTCTGCTCATAACAAATTCTGAGTGTTTATGAGTGAATGCTTTATAAGGTTTAAGTTTGACTTCATTTTAAATCTATAAATAATGAATGTTACCATCTGCCAGTGAGTTAACTGAACTTTGCCAACTGGATTAGTTTTAGAGAGAAGTAGCTTTAAACGGTTTGTTTTGCATTTTCCGTACTTAAAAGTATCCTACACTAAAACATTAAACCAACTAAATGTGTATTAGTATATTTTTTTATGTACAAAATATTGTCAAACTGCTGTGAATAGAATGTCAAAAAACAGACATAAAAAATTTAAAATTAAAGTTTGCATATTTTACCAAAAAATAAAAGACACATTGTGTTGTAATTACTTTCCTTTTACCACTCTGAAACACCAGAATGCTTTTAAAAAATAAGAATTTGTTATTTTACGTGCACAAAAATAACATTCTGTGTCATTTCCCCCTTTCCAAATTGGTTTCTTTGTTCAACTTAGTTTATTTTTTCAGTTATCAAAAGAGATCAAAGCTTCCATTGCAGAAGGCTTCCACCTTTGGCTGATTGACTCTTGAAAAAGAGAGAGGAAAAGTCCAGACAAAATAAGCATGTTAACTTCTTTTTCAAAGCACACACGTATTCCCTTTGTCAACGGTGTTCAAGTCTGGTGCTAACAGAGCTCTGTTATCTTCTTGTAGAGAACCAACCCTCTGTGGTTCAGTCAGCAAGATGGCCTCCTGACCCCGAGCTGCAACACACACACTTACCTCTGTCACACTACACTTTTTACATAATAGATGTAACATACAATATTTCATAAGTCTACATACTTTCCATAACATTATCTATCTGTGTAAATCAGTATATTTCCAGAATGCTGATCAATAAATTCAGAATTTTTAAAATTTTCTTTAAGGTGGTCAATATCTGACACGCTTTAGTTTTTTTTGTGAACTAACAAATTGGCTCCTACATGCAATGTTCTGACATGGAGCTAGTAGGGAGGAACAAGAACTAAGTAGTAATGTACCCCGAAACTAAGTTAGCAAATACAGTGTGGTACGAAAATATTAACACCCTTGATAAAGATGATCAATAATGACTGAATAAAGTAAATCATTCAAATACTGAGCTATATTGTATGCCAAAAAAATGGGACCAAATACTAAACTTTTGACTACTTTATTTATAGAGTTGATGTTTGACATAATCCTACCTTAGCTTCACTTGGTGTGCTGGTAGGAGTAGTTTGCGTGTTCTGCAGGTGTCTCCATAGCAACCTGTTGCTGTTGTCCTCCGTTCTCCTTCAAGAAAAGGAAGGAAATGGAGTGGAACAGTATTAATAGGTCCCTGAGTTGAGAACTTCTTGTAAGAGAAACACCCTATTGTCATCCCTTTAAAGGAATACTTCAGGATTCCTGTATGAAGGAAGTTAGAGGTAGTTTAGTCTCACGAGCCAATGCTAACTAGCATTGGCGCAATGAATGGAAGTCTATGTTATCAACTAGTATGCTATCAGTTACCATAGACGCCCAGTCATTGTGCTAACTCTAGTTGCCAATTTCTCTGACGCTAACTGCACGCAGAGACATAAAAATGGTATCCACAAGTTCATCTGACTCTGGGGAAGTATATAAAGTAGATTGCCAAAATTCTGAAGTATCCCTTTAATTAGTTCTGCATAGTTAATGCTTATGGTGTTGGTTGGGGTCTTACCTCTACAGGGACACTGGAGGGAGGCACTGGTTGGTACTGGGGGATGTATGTCCCCTGCATAGTGTTGGCAGGCATATACTGTGACAGGACGAGAAGAGAAGAAACCATCAGTCATTATTACTGTGTAGAGATCCAACGTCAACAGGACTCACAACATCATGCATAGGCAACTGCTTTTATTTTCAACTGCAATTCAGTACAACTCGATTCACCTTAGCTCCACTCAGGTTTGTTCAATGTGTTTTAGTCTTGAGATGAGACTAAGGGACCAAAGGAGAGGGGGTAGAGTGGGTATCTGTGGGGTGTTGAAGGTAGTGGAGGGGGAGGTGGAGTGGGTATCTGTGGGGTGTTGAAGGGAGTGGAGGGGAGGTGGAGTGGGTATCTGTGGGGTGTTGTGGAGGGGGAGATGGAGTGGGTATCTGTGGGGTGTTGAAGGGAGTGGAGGGGAGATGGAGTGGGTATCTGTGGGGTGTTGAAGGTAGTGGAGGGGAGGTGGAGTGGGTATCTGTGGGGTGTTGAAGGGAGTGGAGGGGGCGGTGGAGTGGGTATCTGTAGGGTGTTGAGTGGAGGGTATCTGTGGGGTGTTGAAGGGAGTGGAGGGGGAGATGGAGTGGGTATCTGTAGGGTGTTGAAGGGAGTGGAGGGGGAGATGGAGTGGGTATCTGTGGGGTGTTGAAGGGAGTGGAGGGGGCGGTGGAGTGGGTATCTGTAGGGTGTTGAAGGGAGTGGAGGGGGAGATGGAGTGGGTATCTGTAGGGTGTTGAAGGGAGTGGAGGGGAGATGGAGTGGGTATCTGTGGGGTGTTGAAGGGAGTGGAGGTTGAGATGGAGTGGGTATCTGTAGGGTGTTGAAGGGAGTGGAGGGGGAGATGGAGTGGGTATCTGTAGGGTGTTGAAGGGAGTGGAGGGGAGATGGAGTGGGTATCTGTAGGGTGTTGAAGGGAGTGGAGGGGGAGATGGAGTGGGTATCTGTGGGGTGTTGAAGGGAGTGGAGGGGAGATGGAGTGGGTATCTGTAGGGTGTTGAAGGGAGTGGAGGGGGAGATGGAGTGGGTATCTGTGGGGTGTTGAAGGGAGTGGAGGTTGAGATGGAGTGGGTATCTGTAGGGTGTTGAAGGGAGTGGAGGGGAGATGGAGTGGGTATCTGTAGGGTGTTGAAGGGAGTGGAGGGGGAGATGGAGTGGGTATCTGTGGGGTGTTGAAGGGGGTGGAGGGGGCGGTGGAGTGGGTATCTGTAGGGTGTTGAAGGGAGTGGAGGGGGAGATGGAGTGGGTATCTGTAGGGTGTTGAAAGGAGTGGAGGGGGAGATGGAGTGGGTATCTGTGGGGTGTTGAAGGGAGTGGAGGGGGAGATGGAGTGGGTATCTGTAGGGTACTAACCGTGCCTGTGCTGCCCAGGGATAGGTGGCTGAGCTGCTGGGTCATGGGGCCCATCATGGAGGTGGGCTGAATGGACATGGCATGGTCCATGGTTGGAGTCAGGACTGTGCCCTGGGAGAGAATGAAAGGGAGGGAGAGAAAGAGGGTGGAGACAGAGATAAGTGGAGAGAGGAAGAGAGAAGGACAGTAAGCCAATAAATCAGAGACATGATTACAGAGAGTGACAGAGAGATAGAGGGAGAGAGGGGAAGAGAAGATAGAGAGGAATATAAATAGAGACAGAATGACAAAGAGAATAAGAGCGAGAGAGATAGATGAGCAGAACTTCAAGCTAACCAGATGTGGAGGGAATAGTAAGGAGTAAACTTTAGCAGCAGAGGTAGAGAATACTATTTACTACTCACTGCAGGCTGCATGAGGTACGACTGGTGGTGCATCCAGGAGGGACTATGTAGCTGGAGAGAGAGAAGAGGAAAACACAGCATCTTTACACAGAAACACACAGGGGAATGAGTAGAGATGAAATCTGAATCCGGACAGGAAATACAAATAACAATAACAATGACATAGCTCCAATGGCTACAGAGATTTCCTCCTTCATGTGTTTGTGAATGGCAGTTTGGTGATGGTGGTGTGTGTGTGTGTGTGTTCTGTGTCTGACCTGGTAAGATGAGACTGGTGAATGCATGTAGGGAGAGAGGGACGTTTGGGCGATCATCCGGTTTGGGGCCAGACTGTAGGGTGACGAATAGAACCTGCACAACATACACACATCAAGCCATGCATGTCAGAAAAATCCTTACAAAGGATTTACTCTAAAATGAATAAGCATAAATAATATGAATGTATTGTGTATGAAAGTTATTATAAAATGATTGAACTTTCAGATAAAACTACAGTGCAACAAAATAAACTAGTGATGTAATGCCTCCTGCATCCACCAGGTGTCTCTGTTTAACAGGGACAGAACGCCTGACTGATGTTTGTTTTTGGGTGGGCTGACTCCGTTTTTGTCTCTCTGTACTCACCCATTCTGTAAGGCTGTGGGGTCATATGCTAACGTCATCCCTCCCTGAGACAACAACACAAAGAACTCAGAATAAAAAACCATGAAGGTGACATAATCACAGATATGCACAAATAGAATGTTTAGTTAGGTTAAGAATGTTTAGGGTTAAGACACACAATCCTATCTCTGTGAGATCAGATTCCAGCTCTCTCTTGCTTTGACAATGACCTTATTTAGAACATGCAGTCTCTAATTCCAAAATGGCAATTCATGAATGCCTCCACCCGTGAAATCAAGCCTCTCACCGTCTCTCCATCCCTTGCCCAGGGCCTGCCATTCTGAAGGTACTTCCCCTGATTCTGCCTCTTTTTCTGTCCCCCGTCTGCAAACTTGCACAATAATGGTTCCGGGGGCACTGTGGGAGAGAGAAACTGATGGAATCAGAGGGTGAATTCTGTAGGAGGCAACGAATACCAATCCACTGGGAGAGTTGAGGGGGGAAACCAGGAGCCTGGGATCAGAGACCAAGGCCCTGTTCAGACAAAACCCCTAGCCCCTAACCTCTAGATACTTGTGGAGATCTGAGGGGATTCAATAGGTTTAAGCAATATGGTGTTATCTCCACATGGCCCTCTGAGAGATGGAAGTTTTTGCCATATTGCTTATACCTGTCCAATCCTCTCAGATCTCTGAAAGTTTTTAGGGGGTAGGGGATAGCGATTGTTTCTGGATACAGCTCTCGATCTGCCATCTGAAGTAAATAACTGAGGATCATGTGGTATCATAACATCTGGGCATGGTGGAGAACACATAGATGAGACACGTAGAGAGATCTGCCATCTGAAGTAAATAACTGAGGATCATGTGGTATCATAACATCTGGGCATGGTGGAGAAACATAGATGAGACACGTAGAGAGATCTACCATCTGAAGTAAATAACTGAGGATCATGTGGTATCATAACATCTGGGCATGGTGGAGAAACATAGATGAGACACGTAGAGAGATCTGCCATCTGAAGTAAATAACAGAGGATCATGTGGTATCATAACATCTGGGCATGGTGGAGAACACATAGATGAGACACGTAGAGAGATCTGCCATCTGAAGTAAATAACTGAGGATCATGTGGTATCATAACATCTGGGCATGGTGGAGAACACATAGATGAGACACGTAGAGAGATCTGCCATCTGAAGTAAATAACAGAGGATCATGTGGTATCATAACATCTGGGCATGGTGGAGAACACATAGATGAGACACGTAGAGAGATCTGCTCACCTGGAACTCCTGGTGGAGTCTTAATAAATTTCCCATTGAAATGTTGAATAATGGCTTCGCACTTTTCTGTGGACTCCATCCTGAAACACAGTCAAACATTCAAGCCCATTAATCAGAGAGGCCCCGGTGTGACCCCTGTTGCTGCTGATATAGCATGTACCTATGGCTGCTAATGGATCATTCTACCAATTAGGTGCCTTTTGAGTAGTGTAACTTGGATCATTTTTGTATTTTATTTCACCTAATTTTAACATTCTGCCATATCAAGAGGTTAAATGAAGGAAAAAAATGCTCTAGTAAGTGCAAATTAAGTGCCAAATAAAGTAGCAGGGTAGTTTTCCACCAGAAAATGGTCAAATGCTTTTACACTATGATTTGACTATTTATTGTTCAATGTTTCTTTTGAAGAAATGATTTAAAAAGGAACAGTTTCACCATATTAAAACGAGAGTTAATTTCACAAAACAGGGTTGACGTTAAAATGAGGGACTGTTTTTTTTGTTTTTACCTTAAAATGAATCACTTATCACATTAAATAAATAATTATCTTCAGAAATGACTTTGTCAAAGCAACAACATAACTAGGGCTTTACAATTATGCTGAAAACTTGGAGGACTGTTGGGGATTTGATTTGATTTGATTTGATTTGGGTTAAATATGCTTAAGTCTTCCTAGAAGTCACCGAGGGTCATTAGCACTAGCGAGTCTTTTTTCATATAAGAAAAATGTATAGAATTGTCCATGTGGTCTATACTAAAGGGCACTTCATTTAAGATAACAGGTTTTTAAAACGCTAGATTTGTTTACTCATTTAATTGAACGACCCTAATGTAGCATGTAGCTTTAGTATAGCTGCTGGTGTAGCATGTAGCTATTGGTGTAGCATGTAGCATGTTGCTAAAGCTGCTGCTGGTGTAGCATGTAGGGCCCAATTCCGACACGAGTTAAGCATGCATAAATCAAACCTAATTTCCTTTTTATGCACTTTTCTCTCCATGCGTACGGTGCCTTCAGAAAGAATGCACACTCAACTTTTCCCGCATTTTGTTGTGTTACAAAGAGGGATTCAAAGGGATTTAATTGTCAACGAACTACAAAAAAACACTAATATCTCTTGATTAGAGTTTTCAACCCCCTGAGTCAATACATGTTAGAATCACCTTTGGCAGCGATTATAGTTGTAAGTCTTTCTGGGTAAGTCTTTAAGAGCTTTGCACACCTAGATTGTACAATATTTGCACATTATTCTTAAAAAAATGTTTTTATCTCTGTCAAATTGGTTGTTGATCATTGCCAGATATCCATTTTAAAGTATTGCCATAGATTTTCAAGACGATTTAAGTCAAAACTGTAATTAGGCCACTCAGGAACAATAAAATCCAGTGTATATTTGACCTTGGGATTTAGATTATTGTCCTGCAGAAAGGTGAATTTGTCTCTCAGTGACTGAACCAGGTTTTCTTCAAGGATTTTGCCTGTGCTTTGCTCCATTCCCTTTCTTTTTATCTTAAAAAAAAACTCACTAGTCCTTGCCAATGACAAGCATAACCATAACGTGATGCAGCTACCACCATGCTTAAAAATATGAAGAGCGGTACTCAGTGATGTGTTGTGTTGGATTTGCCTTAAACATAGCGCTTTGGATTTAGGACATAAAGTTTTTTTTCAGTTTTACTTTAGTGCCTTATTGCAAACAGGATGCATGTTTTGGAATATTTTTATTATGTACAGGCTTCCTTCTTTTCTCTCTGTTATTTAGGTTAGTATTGTGGAGTAACTACAATGTTGTTGATCCATCCTCAGTTTCCTCCTGTCACTGTCTGTAGCTGTTTAAAGTCACCATTGGCTTCATGTTGAATTCCCCAAGCGGTTTCCTTCCTCTCCGGCAACTGAGTTAGGAATGAAACCTGTATCTTTGTAGTGACATGGTGTATTGCTTTAACATCCAAAGTGTAATTAATGACTTCACCATGCTCAAAGGGATATTCAATGTCTTTTGTTTTTTTACACATCTACCAATATGTGCCCTTCTTTGCGAGGCATTGGAAAACCTCCCTGGTCTTTGTGGTTGAATCTGTGTTTGGTCTTTGTAGCTGAATCTGCCCGACTGAGGGTCTTTATAGATAATTGTATGTGTGGAGTACAGAGATGAGGTAGTCATTAAAAAAAAAAATGTTAAACACTATTATCACACACAGAGTAAATTCATGCAACTTAGTATGGGACTTGTTAATCAAATTATTACTACTGAACTTATTTAGGCTTGGTATTTTCAAATGCCAGGCATGTTACAAATCATGTCATTGCTACATTGGCTGGACAGACTATAGAACAAGTTAAAGTGTACAAATATTTGGGTGTGTGGGTTGATGATAAGCTAAGCTGAGCTTCACTGTGCATGTAGAGAACTTGATAAGGAAGCTCAAGCTGAGAATAGGATTTTATTACCGGGATAAGGCTTGTTTTTCTTTTGAAGCCAGGAAGGAGCTGGTACGATGTACATTACTGTCGGTTTTAGATTTTAGTGATGTTTTATATATATATGCAGGCCTCAGCCACTACCCTGAGTGCACTTGATTCAGTGTATCATGCAGCCCTCAGGTTCATTTCAAATCAGAAACGTCTAACACATCATTGTGATCTCTACAGCGCTGTTGGCTGGTCGTCATGGACCTTGCGTAGGCTTAAACACTGGTATACACTGATTTATAAGGCCATATTGGGTAAAATGCCATTTTATCTCTGTTCTTTTTTTAGTCTGGTCAGTAAATAAATATCAATTACGGTCCCATTCTGATTTGCTTCTAACAGTACCAAAAATTAGAACAGGACATTGTAGAAATAGTTTTGGTTACTTAGCTCCGTGGTCCTGGAATTCTGTCATGAACATTTTAAAATGTGATGATCTTAGTTTCGTTGGTGGAGTTTAAACACTTGATCTATGTATATATCATAGAAGAGTGTCATTGTTTTTAGGCCAGCTGCTTTTAGTCAAGACGTTTGTGTTTTTAATGTACAATGTTTTTGTTGTACTGCATGTGTGTTTATAGTTTTGTTTAATGTTGTGTTAGTGTATGTAAGTTGTTGGACCAGGTCTCTCTTGGAAAAGAGATGTTATCTCAATGAGAAAAAACCTGTATAAATAAAGGTAAAATAAAAAATAAAAATAACAAATGGGGTTGCGTGCCATTCACTTGCTATTCGTTTTGGGTGGAGATTGAATAAATGAAGGTGTGACGGAGGTGTGTCTATAAATACGTCGTATTCTGACCTTAATTCTTAATTCCCTAATTATTCCATCACCTTTACGTGCCAGGAAACCATGAATATGTCTGCACGGGATAGATTTCTTCACCCCGCTCCCGCAGCTTTTCATACCACACCCGCCCAAATAGCTTAGGGTAAATCACCAGAGATTCTCACATGGCTCATTATATTAAGCTATCGGTATTACTGGGCTATATCAACCAATATGCTAGGTGTAGTTTGAAGAGAGCAGTGTTGGAAACTTGCACTTTCTCTTGAGATATTTTTCTAACCTACCTTTAAGGAGTGGGATGATTTTCAGACGGAGACAAATAATGATGATCAATATTTATTTCTAGGCAATGTAGTAAACTACAGCCTAATCATATTTAGGAAGTACATTTCCTTGTAAAGATAACTGCCAGTGATTCTCCGCCCATGCATAGGCAACTTACTCTATCTCTAATGAGACCACAAATACTGTATACTAGGTGCACTTGATCTCACACGCCCCAACCAGGAGAGGAAAGCTACTGAAGTTGAAGCAGCGAATTCGGAATGTGAATAATGCGACAAAGTGGTGCTTTTCATACAATAGGTAGGCCCAGGCTAACGCTCACAAAGCAGAAAGACGACCGTTTTCTGATCATCTGGGGGACAGCAAAGCATCCCAAAGTCCTCTGTCTGACCATCCACTCCCACCTGCAGCATGAACAATGAAGACCGCTCCGCAATGATCTGCCCATGACCCGCAGCCCTCTAAACTGAGGCATATCAACAGATCAACCTTCGCAAGATAAACTATATGAAATGCTTTGCGATTATGCAGAATTTAAATTGTATCGCGTTTTAATTGCAGGGATGGGCAGTCTCAAAGGTCTTATTATTAAAGTCTCCCCGACTCCCTCTGTTTCCTATTTCTATCATGTTAAATATTAGCCACAATCAGTATCGACCGTCAGTAGGCCTAATAACCACACATATTCAACTGCCAATTTGACTGTGAGAGACTGAATGTAAAACAAAAATCCAGAAAATCACATTGTATGATTTTTAAGTAATTCATTTGCATTTTATTGCATGACATAAGTATTTGATCACCTACCAACCAGTAAGAATTCCGGCTCTCACAGACCTGTTAGTTTTTCTTTAAGAAGCCCTCCTGTTCTCCACTCATTACCTGTATTAACTGCACCTGTTTGAACTTGTTACCTGTATAAAAGACACCTGTCCACACACTCAATCAAACAGACTCCAACCTCTCCACAATGGCCAAGACCATAGAGCTGTGTAAGGACATCAGGGATAAAATTATAGACCTGCACAAGGCTGGGATGGGCTACAGGACAATAGGCAAGCAGCTTGGTGAGAAGGCAACAACTGTTGGCACAATTATTAGAAAATGGAAGAAGTTCAAGATGACAGTCAATCACCCTAGGTCTAGGCGCCATGCAAGATCTCACCTCGTGGGGCATCAATGATCATGAGGAAGGTGAGGGATCAGTCCAGACCTACACAGCAGGACCTGGTCAATGTCCTGAAGAGAGCTGGGACCACAGTCTCAAAGAAAACCATTAGTAACACACTACGCCGTCATGGATTAAAATCCTGCAGCGCACGCAAGGTCCCCCTGCTCAAGCCAGTGCATGTCCAGGCCCTTCTGAAGTTTGCCAATGACCATCTGGATGATCCAGAGGAGGAATGGGAGAAGGTCATGTGGTCTGATGAGACAAAAATAGAGCTTTTTGGTCTAAACTCCACTCATCGTGTTTGGAGGAAGAAGAAGGATGAGTACAAGCCCAAGAACACCATCCCAACCGTGAAGCATGGAGGTGGAAACATCATTCTTTGGGGATACATTTCTGCAAAGGGGACAGGACGACTGCACCGTATTGAGGGGAGGATGGATGGGGCCATGTATCGCGAGATCTTGGCCACCAACCTCCTTCCCTCAGTAAGAGCATTGAAGATGGGTCGTGGCTGGGTCTTCCAGCATGGCAATGACCCGAAACACACAGCCAGGGCAACTAAGGAGTGGCTCCGTGAGAAGCATCTCGAGGTCCTGGAGTGGCCTAGCCAGTCTCCAGACCTGAACCCAATAGAAAGTCTTTGGAGTGAGCTGAAAGTCCGTATTGCTCAGCGACAGCCCCGAAACCTGAAGGATCTGGAGAAGGTCTGTATGGAGGAGTGGGACAAAATCCCTGCTGCAGTGTGTGCAAACCTGGTCAAGAACTACAGGAAACGTATTGTCTCTGTAATTGCAAACAAAGGTTTCTGTACCAAATATTAATTTCTGCATTTCTGATGTATCACATACTTATGTCATGCAATAAAATGCAAATTAATTACTTAAAAATCATACAATGTGATTTTCTGGATTTTTGTTTTAGATTCCGTCTCTCACAGTTGAAGTGTACCAATGATAAAAATTACAGACCTCTACATGCTTTGTAAGTAGGAAAACCTGCAAAATCGGCAGTGTATCAAATACTTGTTCTCCCCACTGTAAGTTCCTTGCTCAGAACATGAGAACATATGAAAGCTGGTGGTTCCTTTTAACAGGAGTCTTCAATATTCCCAGGTAAGAAGTTTTAGGTTGTAGTTATTATAGGAATTATAGGACAATTTTTCTCTATACGATTTAAATTTCATATACCTTTGACTATTGGATGTTCTTATAGGCACTTTAGTATTGCCAGTGTAACAGTATAGCTTCCGTCCCTCTCCTCGCCCCTACCTGGGCTCGAACCAGGAACATATCGACAACAGCCACCCTCGAAGCAGCGTTACCCATCGCTCCACAAAAGCAGAACAAGGGGAACAACCACTCCAAGTTTTCGAGCGAGTGACGTTTGAAACGCTATTAGCGCGCAACCCGCTAACTAACTAGCCATTTCAGCCTAGCCAATTACACCAGCCTAATCTCGGGAGTTTATAGGCTTGAGGTCATAAACAGCTCAATGCTTGAAGCACAGCCAAGAGCTGCTGGCAAAACGCACGAAAGTGCTGTTTGAATGAATGCTTACGAACATGCTGGTGCCTACCATCGCTCAGTCAGACTGCTCTATCAAATCATAGAATTAAAAATTCTGGCAAATTAGGTGGCCCAAACTGTTGCATTACACTGACTCTGCGTGCAATGAACGCAAGAGAAGTGACACAATTTTACTTGGTTAATATTGCCTGCTAACCTGGATTTCTTTTAGCAAAATATGCAGGTTTAAAAATATATACTTCTGTTTATTGATTTTAAGAAAAGCATTGATGTTTATGGTTAGGTACAGTCGTGCAACGATTGTGCTTTTTTCGCAAATGCGCTTTTGTTTATATCATCCCCCGTTTGGTGAAGTTGGCTGTCTTGGTTAGGAAGAAATAGTCTTCACAGAGTTTGCAACGAGCCAGGTTAGCAGGCAATATTAACTAAACATGCAGGTTTAAAAATATATACTTGTGTATTGATTTTAAGAAAGGCATTGATGTTTATGGTTAGGTACACATTGGAGCAAGACAGTCCTTTTTCGCGAATATGCACCGCATCGATTATATGCAACGCAGGACACACTAGATAAACTAGTAATATCATCAACCATGTGTAATTAACTAGTGATTATGATTGATTGATTGTTTTTTATAAGATAAGTTTAATGCTAGCTAGCAACTTACCTTGGCTTCTTACTGCATTCGCGTAACAGGCAGTCTCCTCGTGGAGTGCAATGTAATCAGATGGTTAGAGTGTTGGACTAGTTAACTGTAAGGTTGCAAGATTGAATCCCCGAGCTGACAAGGTAAAAATCTGTCATTCTGCCCCTGAATAAGACAGTTATCCCACCGTTCCTAGGCCGTCATTGAAAATAAGAATGTGTTCTTAACTTCTTGGTGACAGGTGGCAGTATTTTCACGTCCGGATGAAATTCATGCCCAAAGATATGCATATTATTAGTAGATTTGGATAGAAAACACTCTGAAGTTTCTAAAACAGTTTGAATCATGTCGGTGAGTATAACAGAACTTATTTAGCAGACGAAACCCCGAGGACAAACCATTCAGATTTATTTTCTTTGAGGTCACTCTCTTTTCAATGAGCTTTCATTGGGAATCCAGATTTCTAAGGGAACTTCTTGCAGTTCCTACTGCTTCCACTGGATGTCACCAGTCTTTAGAAATTGGTTGAGGTTTTTCCTTCGTGTAATGAAGAAGTACAGCCATCTTGAACGAGGGTCACTTAAAGTGTACTGTTAGGTAGAGGTGCGTGACCAGAAAGCTAGCTACAGATTGTTTTCCTCCTGTATTGAACACAGATCATCCCGTCTCCAATTTTATCAATAATTTACATTAAAAAAATACCTAAAGTTATATTACAAAAGTAGTTTGAAATGTTTTGGCAAAGTTTACAGGTAACTTTTGAGATATTCTGTAGTCACGTTGCGCAAGTTGAAACCGTTGTTTTTCTGGATGAAAGACGCCAAATAAATGGACATTTTGGATATATATCGACGGAATTAATTGAACAAAAGGACCATTTGTGATGTTTATGGGACATATTGGAGTGCCAACAAAATAAGCTCGTCAGAGGTAAGGCATGAATTATATTTTTATTTCTGCGTTTTGTTTCACGCCTGCAGGGTTGAAATATGCTTTTCTCTCTTTACGGAGGTGCTATCCTCAGATAATAGCATCGTTTGCTTTTTGAAATCTGACATGTTGGCTGGATAAACAACAAGTGTAGTTTTAATTTGCTATCTTGCATGCGTGAATTAATGAAAGTTTGATTTTTATAGTAATTTATTTGAATTTGGCGCTCTGTATTTTCCCTGGCTTTTGGCCAGGTGGGACGGTAGCGTCCCACATATCCCAGAGAGGTTTTAACTGACTTGCCTAGTTAAATAAAGGATAAATAAAGGTGTAAAAAAATAATAGTAATAATAATAATATATTTTTTTTAATCGGCCAAATCGGTGTCCAAAAATGCAGATTTCCGATTGTTCTGAAAACTTGAAATCGGTCCTAATTAATCGGCCATTCCGATTAATCGGTCGACCTCTAGTTTATATCCCAGGACAAATTAGCTAGCAACAGCAAGCTAGCTAGCTAAATTGCCATAAATGTTTAATGCTTTTCAACCTGTCCCAAATTAATATAGTTGGTTAAGAGTTTGTTTTGATATTTCAACCTGTGTGTCCTGATCGTGTCTGGTGTGTGGGGACAAAATCAACATGTGCACGATGGCGCACACGGACGCATGCGGTCTGGTCAGCAAGTTAGTTCAATTGTATTCTTCATACTATAAAATAATATAAAATATTACCACGGAATCCAAAGCAATCTTGTCTGCTAACTAAACTACTGTAGCCCACAGCCATTTGGCATAGCCAGATTAGGACCTAACATAAGAGTATGCTATTCTGTTCTTCTGAAATAAACAACATTTTCTTTATATCATGTTTCTTTAGACCTGTCTAAAATAAATAATGGATTTATTGTGAAGGTGTAGGCTATATTACATGTATTTATTAGACTTTTAAAATGTAGATGTTCCAAAGGTCTGCATGTGTGGAAGCAAGGAGATGCTAAGTGTGTTTATGTTATTTAACAGTGAATTACAGTGACACCGACAGTTATTTGCTTGACAATCACCAGCTGACGATATTTCGTGACCACTAAAGCCCTAGTTGCGGATGATCATTAGTAACAGTTGATAATATAAAAAAAGATATGTTGGCTTATTCAATTGTTATGGAGCAGAGCGCAGACCAAGCCATAACAGTTTGAACCCGACGCATGGAGCAATACTTGGCTGTGTCACACAGTTCAATGGTTAGTGTATTATGGTATAGCCTACTATTGTACTATTGTACACTATTCTCCCTATTATAATTCTATATACACTAATCTTCCAACATTACCATGGGTTAAAGAACTGAATGTGGTAATTTTCAGAATGATTCAAACCGCTGTTTTCTTTCCTGCGTAAAGGCTCTCCAACCGTTTTTTTTTTCATGATTCATAAATACTTTCCTAACCTTACATAATCTAAAGAGATTTTTTTATCTACCAAAGGGAGATGAAACGGAGTGAAATATGCATATATTTACATGGCTTTCTATCATTAATCCCTAATATTCTGAACCTTTTCTCTTGATATATTCTATTGAGTCTGTCAAAAAAATCTAACTAAAAGGTACACCGTATTTAAAGGGATGTCTTAAGATCAATGTTCTGAAAATCCTACTGAATGAAAACTTCACAAGAACATTTGTTGGTCAGCAAGTGGGAGGGTTTTCAGCAGTTGAATTACATTTATTCAGCGTGCGCAAGGGAACCACGCCTGCAAAGCCCGTTACGCACCTTCATCAGGTAAGTCTGAATACCAACTACTGAGAAGTGCATAGGAAAGGCGTGAGTAAAAAAAAGCATCATTTCCTAAATAGGAATAGGGCCAGTAGTGTGTAGCATGCTATTGCTATAAAGTACCTGGCGAAACCCACGCCACGGCTGGTCCCGATGGCGTCGCGGAGGATACGTGTGGAGATGACTTGGCCGAAGGACTTGAGCATGCTCTCCAGTTCCTGCTCATCCATGGACACAGGCAGGTTGGAGATGTACAGGTTGGTGGGGTCCTGCTCCTGTTGCTGCATAAGAGAAACACACATAAATCAGACTCGTGTAATCACAAACAAAGAGGGTTTACATTCACTGTTAAAAATGTAGTTGACATTTTTGTGATGTAATGGTTATGAAAGATAGAAGATATAACAAGTTCATACAGTATGCATTGACAATGGTTTTTTGACTGAATGTGGGTTGTATGTGAGTGCTTTTCACCTCTTAAAAACACACACAACTGCTGGAAAATGTATGCGTTATATTGGAGGAAAAGTATGTAGAAATGTGGAATGACTGAGAAACAGCCCAAAGCAGAAGAATGAATAAAAGGAAGAGGAATGCGAGACGATTCTGATTCCAGGGCTCAAAAGTGAAACCTTGTGTGAAAGAAACAGGCAGGAAACCAGGCGTGAAGTTAAGAGTTCGCACAGCAACAGGAGCTTGGCAACCAGGCAAGTAGGGGCTGGGCCAAAGAGAGGGAGGAGGGGGGCGGAAGAGGGAGCTTCAACAAACATAGGGGAGAGGAGAAAGGGAAGGAGCACTCAGGAGGAAGGAAAGACGAAGGGGGAGGAGTGGATGATGGGGAAGAGAAGTGTGTTTGTTCATAGGAGTTGTGCTTCCATCACGGGTTGAACTCCCTCCCATGGGAGTCCTCCCTTTTTTCTCCATCTCATTCATTAGTCTCTCTCTCTCTCCTGATACATTCTATCCCACAGTCTCTTTCCCTATCACAAATCATTTTTATGCAACGTTTGAGAGACCACAAGGGAAGAACAACTTGTTATGAAATGTGATAGTGAATACCAAGTTACCAGGTCCATGCCCCAGGTAGGGAGTAATAGAGAGGATATGGGCTTATTTGACTGATATAGTGTTTAAAGCTAGCGTTTCAGTCAAGTCAAGTCTAAATTCTAGTTTCACGCACCATCGTCATCACCAGTCAAAAACACCACCCACACCAGTGACACCAAACTGTATGACTACACTACATACCACTCCATCTCCCTCCAAATATACAGGTTCAAGCAACAGACCTGTAATTCCACACTTATCTCTGTTGAACCATAAGCAAAGAGTCAGCTTGATACCAAGTCAGACAGGAGATTGGTAGGACACAGGTAGCTGCCTACTGGAGCTTCAATATGTGCCCCAAATGGCACCCTATTCCCTATATAGTGCACTACTTTTGACCAGGGCCCTGGCACTATATAGGGAATAGGGTGCTATTTGGGACGAACTCTCAGTTTTCACAGGGGATTGAGCAGGAGTTGAGCTAGGTGACGATGTCACTCAGTTGATCTGACAATAAGGAATTCCTGGGTGGATTCATGGCACTGAAGCGTGTCAAGCCATACGGGGAAAAAATACATTTTAAATACAGTACCAGTCAAAAGTTTGGACACACCTACTCATTCAAGGGATTTTCCTTATTTTTACTATTTTCTATTTTCTGTGCAAAAGAGCAGAAAAGTATATAAAAACAATATGGGGATGAGGTAGGTAGATTGGGTGGGCAATTTACAGATGGACTATGTACAGCTGCAGCGATCGGTTAGCCGCTCTTGAGTTTCTTCAAAGTAGTCAACCTTTGCCTTGATGACAGCTTTGCACTCGCTTGGCATTCGCTCAACCAGCTTCACCTGGAATGCATTTCAATTAACAGGTGTTCCTTGTTTTCTTTCCTTAATGCGTCTGAGCCAATCAGTTGTGTTGTGACAAGGTAGGGGTGGTATACAGAAGATAGTCCTATTTGGTAAAAGACCAATTCCATATTATGGCAAGAACAGCTCAAATAAGCAAAGAGAAACGACAGTCCATCATTACTTTAAGACATGAAGGCCAGTCAGTATTGAACATTTCAAGAACTTTTAAAGTTTTTTCAAGTGCAGTTGCAAAAACCATCAAGTGCTATGATGAAACTGGCTCTCGTGAGGACCAGCCACAGGAAAGGAAGACCCAGAGTTACCTCTGCTGCAGAGGATAAGTTCATTAGAGTTACCAGCCTCAGAATTTGCAGCCCAAATAAATAAAGTAACAGACACATCTCAACATCAACTGTTTAGAGGAGACTGCATAAATCAAGCTTTCATGGTCGAATTGCTGGGAGAAAAAAACACTACTAAAGGACACCAATAATAAGAAGAGACCTGCTTGGGCAAGAAACACAAGCAATGGACATTAGACCGGTGAAAATCTGTCCTTTGGGTCTGGATTTCTCTTGCCTTTTGGTAGGCAGATTTCTTTAGCCTTTTTCCTTTTGGTAGACCGTCATTGTAAATAAGAATTTGTTCTTAACTGACTTGCCTAGTTAAATAAAGGTTAAATCAACTTTAAAAAAGTATGTATCCTTTAATATAGAACACATGGATAATTCAAAAAATCAAATTTTCAATAAATCTGTTTTTACACAGAGGCTTGCAAAAGTGCCAAAATTCAGCATTTTGACAGTTCGTACACATTTTAAGGCATTACATGCTTACATGCTTAATATGCAAATGTATCTACATGTATTTTAAAAACTTTTTACGTGACATTAAACATATTGGAATGTAGTTTTTTCCCCTTCGTCTGGGAACACATAGCAGCCTGAAACATGTCTCATTGCCACTCTGATTAGCCTGACCTCCCACGTGATTTAGCTCCTTAACCAGGATTCAACGTGTCAAGAGGGAAAGGCCAACTTCTGGGATTTAAACCACATGGGTGGTTAAGGAGACACTTCCTTCCTTGTTATGCAACTTAGTGGCACTGTGAGCAGTCGTATAGATATGACTGACTGAGGCAACCTTCTGTGATAAAGGATCAGAACAGAACAAGGCTTTGTTTGACCCTTTGTTTTGAACTCAAGTTGTCCATCTAATCCTGTTCTGCATGCAGGGCCAACATTTCTTAAAAGGCTCCTCTGACGCAGATACTCAAATGATGTTGGGACCACACCCAACCACAAATTAAATTGAATCTCTTCATTGCTCCCTCACTATTTCTCCCCCTTTCCCTCTCATGCTCTC
The DNA here is from genome assembly GCF_018296145.1 of Oncorhynchus tshawytscha. Lineage (NCBI taxonomy): Eukaryota > Metazoa > Chordata > Actinopteri > Salmoniformes > Salmonidae > Oncorhynchus > Oncorhynchus tshawytscha. Next base: position 36,799,765 of record NC_056430.1, on the reverse strand, counting down.
TCTTTCTCTCTCTCCCCTGGTAACACACAACCCTTGAATATCTCAGTAATGTATTGGCACTACCCAGAGATAGTCAGAGATATATCATAAGATATTTTGTTCCAATTTTTTACTAAAAATGTAAGACCATAACTACAACAACATTTTCAGCGACGGTTACAGAAGCATTTATTAACCTGCTATGACTGCAATGTGTTTTTTTAATCAACCTTGGTTGAATGCACTGACTGTAAGTTGCTAAGGACAAGAGTGCCAGCTAAATGACCAAAATGTAAAATGTAAAAGTAAAAACTTGCAAAGAACACTGGGTAATATGTCACTGGGTAATTACTGTAATATGTTGTAATTGTAATTGGTACTGTAAATTAGACTACAGTAACTGACTTGATACTTGAAATTACATTACGGTAACATTTTTGGAACTGTAAAAAGGATTAGAGTATCTGTACTGTAAAATAAATGACAGTAACTTACTGGCAAATTACTACCAGTAAGTTACTGTACATTTTACAATAAATGTTTTACAGTGCAGGTCCTGGTCAAGACGGTCTGTCGAGGTGTTGTTCTTGTGTGTGCGTATGTCTATGTACCAGGCAGGTGGTGCGTGAGGCTCTCGGAAGTAAAGAGCAGTCTATTTCTATCCCTTTCCATTGTTTCCCTGTCCGTAGCCAGCCAGCCCATAGCCACAGACACTCCTCTGTAGAGACGACTGACTGGCTGGGAGTTATGACAATGCTCAGCATGGCCCACACTTTTAAAGAACCAACACAATGGAAACATGACAACAACATGACACACATTCAGTGGAAGTACAGGGAAAGAACCTAACCAAATGCCATAGTATTTGATTTCAGTTTCTGATTTTAAAAAACACTGTTTTAAATCAGGAATGCACAAATCCTGTTGTCGCCAGTGGCCTAGAGTTATACATGGATAACCTGATGACCTAAGCCCAGATCAGAAGGCCAGGCCATGATGCAGAAACGCTCATCATAGCTCACTGGTCCAAATTGTCTTTTAATAGGGTACTCTCCTCTGTTTTGTCCACTACCAACTCCTCAGGTATACTGTTTGGGTAAATTAGGCCCTTGTGTTCTAATACAGTGCGTATTTGGATACAATATCTGGGTAGCAGGACTGATTTGGTGGACCCTGATGTTCAGTTGCAATGGATCGTTTGTCTTAATTCTGAAGTGAGTGAATTCGTTCCAGCTGTAGTAGTGAAGTGACTTGGGCCCCGTTGTTTGGGTGTGGACTGAGAGCAGGGTTGGAGTGGAGTGAATGAAGCCATATAGTGAATGCCCCGTGCCCAGACACTAACCCATGCAGGCACAGGGCAGCTCATTGTCCCCGGCCCATTGACGGCGGGTGCGGTGGCACACTCCCCAGGGCCCTCTCAATGGGGGGCCTGAGAGGCACAGAGGGATCAGCTTAATGGGCCCACAACAGCCCCTTTGACTACAGACACCCACACAAAGAGCTCATAACAAGGCCCACAGCAGGGGCAGCTTAGCAGGACGCGCATACAGCCAGCCAGACAAAGGAGGAGGGAGAGAAAGGGATGGGTGGGTGGGGCAGGTAAAGGAGGAAGAGAGAGGAGTAAGGAGAGATGGATAGATGGGTGGGGTAGTGAAGAGGTTGAGGAAAATGAGGTTGAGATACTAAAAGAAGGAAGGGGAGAGAGAAGGAGGGAGAAGGATAGGTGAGAGAGAGGGAGAGGAAGGGTATGGGAGATGAAGAGGGGCAGAGGGAGATGGGAGAATAGAGGAGAAGAGGAGGAGAGACGACCAGTTCCATGTCATCTGATAGACTGCCTGTTGTTCAATATAGACACCAACTTGGCTGGACTGGCTGTCAATTCACCATCAAATCAAAGGAGATCCATCATCCAGTCTGAGAGAAATTCTTTGAAAGTTAAGTTTCTGGGAACATTTGGCACTAAAATAAAGAAAGTGAGGCAGGAAGGAGTCTCGCAGAATTGTAAAGAGTCACATTCAAGTAGATGTGATTGAACTCACAATACAAAACAATATAATAATAGATCCGGTGTTACTGTGGATATGAAGAGTGTGTGGAGTTGACTTAAATGAGAGTCTTACCTTGGCCATCTGAGCCTGGACCCCACTGGACTTCAGGGCGCTCACCGCTTTCTGGGCCGCTGCCGGGCTGTCGAAGTCCACGAAGCCATAGCCTACACAACACATATACACACACATTTCCTTACAGTCATGAAGGTGTACATCCTTTTCATGATTGATGAGTGAAGTTGGCATTCAAAACGGTTGTTAGATGAACTACAGGTGCTTGAAGTCTAAAGGCATTCCATGAAATTACAAGAGCTTGGTGCAGGCTACTAAAGCCCACCAGTCCCAGTATGACATATTTATGGCCTTCTACAGCTGTTGTTATTTGTCCTACTGACCGTGTGCTTCCACAACATGTCTAACCAACGCCACTCTGTGGATGTGGCTTCATGAACTTATACAGTGTAGCAATAGACCCGTAACCAGACTAATACTAAAAAAATCTTTCATATAGCCTAATACAGTCTAATATTGTACAATGCAGCTGTGATCAAGTTTTGAAGTCCATAAGTCCATGATCTTGTTTAAGGAGACAACACAACACTATGATCTTTCCAGGTTAAATGTCAGTGTCATCTGTGTCATGAACCAAAGAACCTGTTGAACTCTGAACTCTCACCTTTGCACTTGTTGGTGGTTTTGTCCAGGATTGCCTTCGTGGACACAATCTTCCCATATCTTCAAAACACAAAAACATGACATCAGACCATGTGCGGAGGAGGTGACTATCGGACATTTGGTGGAAGCTCTCAAACATTTAGACACAAACACTTCCTTCGGCTGAGTAATCACGCACACACATACATGCACGCAAACACCCATTCCCAAGGCTGTGGTTAAGGTGTAAACCTGAACCATACATGCTCTTCGACTCAATTGTGCTTCTTTAGTGTGATCACTACTGGTGCAGAAACACACTCGTCTGTTATCTCACCCCTCCTCCTCTTTGTCTGTGGGGTTGAGAGCTGGAGTGTTGATGGAGGGGGTGTACAGTAACTGTGTTCCCTGGTGTTGTTTTCAGCTGGCAGGAGAAAGAGCCCCAGGGCCAAAAACAATTTGTTCTGGGCTTGTCTTTATCCCTGCCTGTTCGCTCTGATTCCTCAAAATACACACACACAGGTGCTTTTAGCGATGCAGTTGCTTTCAAGTGTATTGGGTTGCACAAAAACAGTCAGTGGGAAACCAGAAGTTAAGTACAATTCCATTTCAACATACTGTGGAGCTGGTCAGGACAGTTGGTCCTTATATATATATATATACAGTGGGGCAAAAAAGTATTTAGTCAGCCACCAATTGTGCAAGTTCTCCCACTTAAAAAGATGAGAGAGGCCTGTAATTTTCATCATAGGTACACTTCAACTATGACAGACAATATGAGAAGAAAAAAAACTGAAAATCACATTGTAGGATTTTTAATGAATTTATTTGCAAATTATGGTGGAAAATAAGTATTTGGTCACCTACAAACAAGCAAGATTTCTGGCTCTCACAGACCTGTAACTTCTTCTTGAAGAGGCTCCTCTGTCATCCACTCTTTATCTGTATTAATGGCACCTGTTTGAACTTGTTATCAGCATAAAAGACACCTGTCCACAATCTCAAACAGTCACACTCCAAACTCCACTATGGCCAAGACCAAAGAGCTGTCAAAGGACACCAGAAACTAAATTGTAGACCAGTACCAGGCTGGGAAGACTGAATCTGCAATAGGTAAGCAGCTTGGTTTGAAGAAATCAACTGTGGGAGCAATTATTAGGAAATGGAAGACGTACAAGACCACTGATAATCTACCTTGATCTGGGAGATCTAGTAGAGTTGTAGTATGCGGAGTAACTTTTTAAAGCACAATGGTATACATGGTATAAGAAATCAAATTAATGTCAGAAGTGGGATTGGAACCCATGCTTCCAGGGGAGACTTTGACCTGAACGCAGCGCCTTAGACTGCTTGGCCATCCTGACTTCTGCTAGGGAGAGAGAGAGGCCCTGCCCTCCACTGTCTCTGTGTAATGCAGTCAGCAAGGGGGGCTGGTGTTCTATTAGCTGACCCTGACAGAGCACCAGGGCTGAGTGTACACTGTAACCTGATCTCTCTCTCTCTCTCTCTCTCTCTCTCTCTCTCTCTCTCTTCTCACTCTCCCCTGCTCCACTAAAGCTTGGCTGTTAGCATTAACATCCACACATGGAGTAAGATTATTGCCCCTAAGCACTGACACAGAGGCAGATTTTCTTTCATTCCTCTGTTGGTTACGGTAAGGATTGGGAGTTGAAGTAATCTGATCCTAGATCTGTGAATAGGGAGCAATTTTTTTACCTTCAGCCATATGTCCACAACCATACAAAAACACCCAATACTGATTTCTTGGTGAACAGACAGCTGTAGGATCTTAATTTGAGCCAGTTTGTTACAGCAATCCTGTAGCAGCAATGGACATTTTTGTAGGGGTTGATATATTTTTGGTAAGGAAAAATCAAGTACACTACAAGTTTTAAATGTCCTGCAATGCAGGACAGTTAACCTGCAACAGGGTGATCAAATTAAGATCCTACATCTGTAGGCTCTCCACCATTATGAGTGTGGATAAGCCAGTGGAGGACCGTTCGAGGTGTGCAATATGCTATTATTTCCAGATCCTATTCCCATAGGGCGGCGCTCAATTTGCCCAGCGTCTTCTGGGTTAGGGGAGAATTTGACCGGGGTAGGCCGTCATTGTAAAAAAATATTTTCCTAGTTAAATAAGGGTTAAATAAATATTGTATATATATTTATCTTTTTACACCCTACTGTATACTGTACGTGACAGGCAGCGTGGCTCAACTGTTTATAGGAAAGCTATATGTTGATCAAACACAGCCAATACTGCAAGTAAAGAAAATCATATTACTATTAATTATATTGCATGGTTAAAGGCTCTGATTTTTTGGGGGGGATACATTAATTCCATTCCTCCTTTGATATCCTCATATTACATGAATGTACTTGGAGTGCCTCATCCCATACACTGCTGCAATAAGCACGTTTCAAACTGTAAAACAAACATAACTGACATTTGAATTAGAGAATTACACGAGTGTTATATAAAGAGACAGTTTGTGTGAGAGAGAGAGAAATGGCTTGTGTTGTTGACAAAGTCAGACATTCTATCGAACAGTTCAAAGGTTGAGGTGGTAACTCTCTGACCTTCCTCCTACCTCCTTCATCAACAGTTGTTGTAAAGGGTGTGAGTAGTTGGTAGGGAGGGGACGATAGGGGGGAAGAAAGTCTTAGTCTTAGTCTTAGAGTTGACCCACTTACAGGCCTGTGGCATTCTTTTCCCAGCATGCCATGGTATTCTTTTCCAAGTCAATTATGTTTCCCCCTCACTGGATGGCCTTCTCCTCAGTCAATTCCCCCCTGCACCCACCCACCCACCCCAACAAACATCCCATTCTCCAACCCATATCACACAAATCCACCCATCCCTCTCCAACTTGATGTCAATCTCCAGTCTTTCCCTGTTAAGTCCCTGATTCTGTTTTAAATAGCAGTAAATAAGTCTTAATCATTTCTAGGTCACTCACTGTGCACTTATCCAAACAATGAGATCAGGATGCATCCAAACTGGTCCCTACTAACAGAGGATGTGTCTGCGTCCAAATGACCTCTTCTTCCCAAAGTGTGCACTTGTCTACTTCCATTCAATCATTTGAAAGGAAATATGGTGGAAACTCTCACTAGCCCATGCCTCCACCAATACAACACTTTTATGATAAAATATAAATAATTGGGATGCACCCAGTGTGTGTCCACATTGTTGTTTCTGTGTCCCAGTCTCCCGTGCCTGACCCCCCTACCTCCTGTAAACCCCAGTCCATTAGCCCCCACTACTTCCTCAGAAGGTATGGGATAATAGTAGAATGGAGTGGTTTGCTGGTGCTTGGGCTGGATGTTATGGTGTGTGCGTCCATTATGCATGCCCTTGATGATTCTGGCCGTGGTTCCTAATGTATCCATCTTTCCTGATTGTTCATTCAACATATTCATCTCCAGGCTTGCTGAATGTAACAGTCTTTAAAAAAAACGATGATAATTTCTTTTACCCCCTTTTCTCCCCAATTGGTAGTTAGTCTTGTCTCATCACTGCAACTCCCGTACAGACTCGGGAGAGGAGAAGATCCAAAACACAACCCAACCAAGCCGCACTGCTTCTTGTCACAATACCCACTTAACCCAATACCCACTTAGCCAGCAGCACCAATGCGTCGGAGGAAACACCATGCACCTGGCGACCGTGTCAGCGTGCACTGTGCCTGGCCTGCCACAGGAGTCGCTAGTGTGCTATTTTTTTCCCCCACCAGTCTCTGTTTTTTCCTAGCCCTCCTGGTTTTGACCCTTGCCTGTCCTGACGCCGAATCCGCCTGCCTGACCACTCTGCCTGATCTGACCTCGATCCTACCTATCCCCGTGTACCGTTTGGACTCGGACCAGATCACTGAACCCCTGCCTGTCCTGACCTCGAGCCAGCCTATCCCCTGGTACTGTTTGGACTCTGACCTGGTTTATGAACTCTCGCCAGTCCCCGACCTGCCCTTTGCCTACCCCTTTTGGTGTAATAAATATCGTAGCTCAACCATCTGCCTCCTGTGTCTGCATTTGGGTCTCGCCTTGTGCCCTTATAGCACTATATAGGGCAAGCCTGGCATTACGTGATTTTAGGGGCAAAAAAGATTAAAAAAAGATAAAACAAGATAAAGATAAAAAAAGACAAGATACAAGTACAAGATACAAGATAAAAAAAGATAAAATAAAAAAGTGTTTGTTTGGCAGAAATGCCTTTTGGAACATTTGAACTTTCTTGTGCCTTAATAACAAACTTGTACGTAAACTGTAAATACAAATAAAGTTGTTAAATTACAAACCTAGTTGGTTTAGCCACAAAAAAAAAGACAGGAACCTTCCCGCTAGCCATGATTGGCTGAGATAATGAATAGATTGGACATGCCGAGAGATGAGTTTCGGATTGGTCTGCCATGTAGCATCTTCTGACTAAAATGAGCTGCTCGTTATGTGTAGATAATCCTTTCTACTGCAGTTCTCGGGTGACGGTGGCATCCGTGAGGAGAGGGAGAAAGATCTGATTGTTATGGCATTGTCAGTATGAAGGATGTCTTATTTAATGAAAGGGGTTGTAGTCTGACGTGAAGCGTTCATCCATGTATACGGATAAGAGTCTAGCTACAGTTTCAAATGTTATACTTTACTAATTTTAGCAGAAAGTTTTCATAGCTAGTTAGCTATCTTTAGCTTGCAAACATTGAACCAATTTTGGTTAACTTTAGCTAGCTATGACAATCAATTTGTATTGCTAGAACTCTATGGATTAGGATTATGGTTCATCTTTAGTTATATAGCTAAACAAAGACTCCACTTTGACACACACATGACACATCAAGTTAGCCAGGTGTGTCTGACGGAGATTACAGCCATCTATTGTATAATAATGCAAAAATATTTGTATCTGGAATTTGTCTTTCAGCATCAGTAGAACACTCTCCTCCACCAGTCATTCAAGGAGAATGGTCTAATGCCTCCCATCAAAAAGAGAGCCGGCCCAAGCAAGCACAGGTTACACCTGAAGCATGAGGACTTACAACGAGTTGTGAACTTCATCAAAACTACACAGAGGATATTGTATTAATAGTATTACCAGGACGCCACGAAAGACACAAAAACTTTGGTGGAAAGCTGCTGCCATCTCATGTGACAAAAGCAGCAATGTGGAATCGATGACACCACTTGGTATGTGAAGCATAAACAACATGTTTTGATGATTTAATTTATCTCCAACATGATTGGCACTACTTTTATTGATCTCACATGTATTTATTTTCCGAAGGTACGTGTAGTCGTGCTGTCTTCCTTCAGGAATCTGTGGAGAAAATTGCTGCCCCACATCTCAAGCACAAATGTTTATTTATCTTAATGTTCTTTTGTTGTTGTTTGCAGATGCACTATCCTTCTGACCCTAAGCAGCCAGGTCCCATCTAGTTTTTAACTCGTTGCAGGTGTGGCTTGTTTGGTGTCTGCTGTGAAGGAATACCACAACAAGTCAACTACTTGATTGATGAAGGCATGTCATCTAGCAAAGGCAGCAGCACAGTCATCAACTACATGCACCAACTACGGAGTCTGGAAAACATGTGGGGGCCTGAATTGTGATAAATGCAGTGACCAGAACAAGATTGTGCTGCTCCACCACAGTCTGGACCTTCACTTCCTGATCACAGGCCACATCAAGTTTGCCCCCGACTGGTGCTTCGGCCTCATTAAACAGCGCTTCACAAAGACCAGTGTGAACACTTTGTCTGAGATTTCTGGTGTTGTGAAGGACAACACTGTGACAGGGATCAACATCCCACAGCTGGTTGGACTGGAGGATGGTACGGTGCTGGTGGAAAGCTATGGCTGGCAACAACACCTGACTACGTACTTTAGGCCACTGCCACAGATCAAGCAGTATCAGCACTTCAGGCGAACATCATTTTCATTGCATTGGATGAGGTTATTCTTCTTATCTAAACTTGGGAGGATAATTGACGTTATGCAAGTTTGTAATGTCTTCTCAATTTTTTTGTGTTATTTCCTGTTTTACAGCTTCGATTCTCCGGAGCCTGGTGTTGTTGTCGCCAAGGAGTGTTTGGACTCAGTCGGGACCAGGTTTCAGCTCCTGCGCAAGGCTGACATCCTTCCTCCCATAGATGGTCTGCCTGTACAAGCACCACCTGGACTGGACACAGCTAGACTAACTTATCTTTATGAGAAGCTTTGAAGAAACTAAAATATATCTTGATTTGTTTAACACTTTTTTTGGTTACTACATTATTCCATATGTGTTATTTCATAGTTTTGATGTCTACACTATTATTCTACAATGTAGAAAATGGTAAAATAAAGAAAAACCCTTGAATGAGTGTTTTAAAACTTTTGACCGGTAGTGTATGTGGGAACTCCTTCAAGACTGTTGTAAAATAATTCCAGGTGAAGCTGGTTGAGAGAATGCCAAGAGTGTGCAAAGCTGTCATCAAGGCAAAGGGTAGCTACTTTGAAGAATCTAAAATATATTTTGATTTGTTTAACCCTTTTTTGGTAACTACATGATTTCATGTGTTATTTCATAGTTTTGACGTCTTCACTATTATTCTACAATGTAGAAAATAGCAAAAATAAAGAAACCCTTGAATGAGTAGGTGTGTCCAAACTGTTGACTGGTACTGTATCTGAAACTCCAGTCATGTATGACAACTATAATGTAGGATAATTCATAATGTCTAAAGGCTTCTGTCATTCAGATAAGAGAGAAAGGCCAGTGTCTATATCACACCACAACAATCAGCCACCTTGCCTCTGAAAGGTGGCAGTCAGTTTACTATTTAACCAGAAACAAAATTGCTTAAAACCTGGACATTCTTTTGGTCAATTTGAGGCATGCCGACCATAGGAATGTTAAGGGGATTATTTTCTGAACATTTCCTCATATACCATTGAAACAAGTAGGGTTATTTCTCTCATGTTCTCAACTTCCTGTCATTGTTCAGCAGCCAAAAGACACAATCCTAGTCATATTTACAACCCATGCAAGTTGTTGCTTCGTTAGATCTTCCCTCTTTATAAAGGATATTTTAATCTCTGTCATATGAAACCACTCGCATTTGCGTTGTGCTTTGTGGAACGGTGTTTTCCTGCGTTCCTTTCATTTTGGAACATTCACGCTTATAGCCTACTGCTGTGTGCGTATTGCTGCACGTATAATGTGAAGAAATAGCCTAATCAACATTTTAAGCTAAACGTTCTGATCTGTTATATCAGTCTCATTGCTTTTAAACATTTTTTTTAATGTACAGTGGATGTATTAATTTGGGATTTATTGTCCCACAACTGTCCCAGAGTCTGTTTGGAATACTTATTCCTCGGACAGAATGACCAGCTTGACCAATAGAATAGGTCAACGTTTGTACTATGGGGGATAGTAGATTGACTAAAGCTAGCTCCCTTTGCTGTTCGTTACTCGTCTTGTCTTAGGAAAAGTAAACATGGACAGTTATTCTAACATCTTCAAAATGCGCCTTGGAATTCGATAAGAAGGACGCACGCCATTGCATCCCCGATGGGTTTGTTTTCACTAGTAGCCTACTTCAGGGCTACGATGCCCGTGAGAAGGACCCAATCACGTAACGGGCATTGGCTAATAAGAATTGAGGTATCTGAGAGAGCCATGTGAGTGAGAGAGGGAATTTGAATGATTATATTCAGCCGAAGGGCACAACGGACATTTTGGCCGCAAGGCATGGATTTTTTTAAGGGGCATTTACGGCCAGGGGGCAGTGACGGTCAAGGTAGTACATGCCGCTGGGAAATGAAAGGCCTGATATAGCAAATATGATGTCCTCTAACCTCTCTCCCACTCCACAGAAGCTTAAGTATATGTTTACAGAAATAAATCATTCCTGGAACACAATGATCAGCCCTGACTTGCATGAGCTAAACCAGTTCGTTATCTATCTGCAATACTCCACTGATTTCTCCTACAGGAGAGTGTGACTGTTACACTACTGCTGGAGTGAGGAACTATAGGGAAACACTTCTAGGATTATATATATATATATATATATATATATATATATATATAGAGAGAGAGAGAGAGAGAGAGAGAGAGAGAGAGAGAGAGAGAGAGAGAGAGAGAGAGAGAGAGAGAGAGAGAGCAGTATACATGTGTGTGTTGTTTGTAGGCGGTGACTTGTTGGGTGTGTGTTTTAGTTTTCCTCTTCCCTCTTTCTCTCCTTCCTGTTAACCTCTATTTATTTTCTTCTCTGTTTCTATCTGTGTTTAATCCCCTGTTTTTTTCTTCACACACATTTCAAATGGACAGATACACACTTGCTAAAAACTGATTCAAATTCTTCATTTGGACTGGGGTGAATACAGTGGTTTTCCGGGGGCGGAGTTGGGGAGAAACTGATTACATGTAATCAATGACGAACTAATCAGTTACTAATCAGTTAAAAAAACTAACTAATCAGTTACGTTACCAGCAAATATATTGTAATCAGATTTGATATTTTTGAAAAAACTATATAATTATTTCTTGAATTACTTTTAAATTCAGAAAGGATGTACATTGACACCTTTCTGTTTTCTCAATGACATTCAATAAATCATTGAAAAAAGGCACAAGTTTAAGTTTGTTCCACCTGAGCGAGTCTGACCACAAGTCAGAGACTACTATGATTACACAAAAATGCATTTGATGGATCCTTTTAGTCTTATTTTAATGCCTCTAAAGGGGAAAGTAATCCAAAAGTAACTGTAATCAGATTACGTTACTGAGTTTGGGTAATCCAAAGGTTAAGTTACTGTTACGTTACTGATTACAATTTCATAGGTAACTAGTAACTGATTACATTCAGAAAGTAACCTAGGTATCAATTCTATGAAACACCCACTTGATTACATTTGATGTTCATAGTGTCATTATGTAAATGATGTGATTCTAAAGAATAGCTTGTTATGAAGTTAACATCCATGCCCGTCCCATCCATGCCCGTCCAACTCTGCCAAAGGCTGAGCAGCACCACCCAAACTGTAGCACTGCTGCTGACACGAGCCTTTTACTTTCAGCACTTATATTGTAATGTGCATTGTACCTGAAACAATTGACGGCCTTGGTCAGTGCATGCGTCAGGGGCAACCTTCGCCAAATGTGACATGGCAGCCCTGAGAGTAAGCAATATCCAGCCACAATCCTTGTTGCAACACGTGTAGGCTGTATCGCCAACCATAATGCAGTAAAGTCAACAAGTTCTGATCTGAGGGTAGGCTTACTGAATATGGAGGTAGCCTGATAGTAATAACTGTAGCCACTTTGTGGCAAAGCAGCACCTGTTGAAAAGCTCCAGGTAGAAGTCACCCGTGGACACAGATCTAGGATCAGCTTCCTGCTCCCATCCTAACCCTAACTACCATGATGAAAATACAAAAATGATCTTAGATGTGTCTAAGGGGCTATTTCACCACACTCCTGACCTAAATGTGTGTTTGTGTGTGGGTATATCAGGGGGTTAGGTACAGAAGAAGACACTTTTCCATTTTGTAAGGATCAATAAAGTACTTTTCTTCTACATCAGCGTCTAGGGCAGGGGTGTCAAACTAATTATATGGAGGGCCTGATGTCTGCTGGTTTTTGGTTTTTCCTTTCAATTAAGACCTAGACAACGAGGTGAGAGGAGTTCCTTACTAGTAAGTGACCTTAATTCATCGATCAAGTGCAAGGGAGGAGTGAAACCCTGCATACACTCAGCCCTCTGTGGAATGGGTCTGACAAATGTGGTCTAGGGGAAACTTCACCCTACCCGTGTAAACGAAGGCAGACAATGAGGAGGAGAAGAAGACTTACGGCTGGCATAGCTTGACCAGGTCCTGGTCTGTGGTCCCGGGGTGAAGACCACGGATGTACAGGTTAGTTTTACTCAGTTGTTCCCCTCCCCCGCCACTGTTGTTGCTGTTGGTGTTGGGACTGGGGGGTGCCATCTGGTGGCCGGAGGACACATAGGCCTGCTGGAAACAGAGAGAGACAATGATATAGGACACATCCGCATGCTGAGAACACAGAGAGAGAGGGAGAGAGAGACGGTTATATAGGACAACATACGTATGCTGAAAACAAGAGAGAGAGAGAGATGGAGAGAGAGAGAGGGAGAGAGAGACGGTTATATAGGACAACATACGTATGCTGAAAACAAGAGAGAGAGCGAGCGAGAGGGAGAGAGAGACGGTTATAAGTCAGGGCTATTCAAATCCGAGCCTGGAGGTCAGAGGTACTACTGTTCTACCTGATAATTGCACCCACCTGGTGTCCCAGGTCTAAATCGATCCTTAATTAGAGGGGAAGAATGAGAATCAGCAATGGAACTGGCTTTGAGGCCCAGGCACTAACGCTCCTCAGGTCTTCTGCTGGACCACAAAGATAATAAACAATTTAAAGTTGTGATTTTGGAATTGGAGAATCTAATAAAAGGGTGGGAGTGGGAGTTGGTAGATTCCTCTCTTTCTAGGTGGTTAAGAATATGTGTGGGTGTGTATTCAGTTCAGGTACTTTTTATTTACCCTTTTGGTTACTTTTACCCCTTTTTCTCCCCAATTTCGTGGTATCCAATGGGTAGTTACAGTCTTGCCTCCGCTGCAACTCCCGTACGGACTCGGGAGAGGCAAAGGTCGAGAGCCGTGCGTTCTCTGAAACACAACCCAACCATGCCGCACTGCTTCTTGTCACAACACCCACTTAACCCGGAAGCCAGCAGCACAAATGCGTTGGAGGAAACACCGTGCACCTGGAGACATTGTCAGTGTGCACTGCGTCCGGCTCACCACAGGAGACGCTAGTCCATGATGGGACAAGGACATCCCTGCTGGCGAAACCCTCCCCTAAACCAGTCGAAGCTGGGCCAATTGTATACCGAACAGATCCTTGTCGCAACACGTGTAGGCTGTAAGGTTGTATCGCCAACCAGAATGCAGCATAGTCAGAATTTCGAACCCAGAATCTCTAGTGGCACAGCTAGTACTGAGATACAGTGACAGACCACCGTGCCACTCGGGAGACCAGTTCAGGAACTTTATATTTTCATAAATTAATCATAGCATGCTTTTAATTGTTATAGCTGTTACCGTTCAAAAGGACTAAAACTCAAACCCCGGTTTTTAACAAATACAAATGGTGGGTCAAGAGACAGGCAATTGTGTGAAAGCAGTGTAAAACGATAGCACACAGCCTTCATGTCAGAATTCACCAATACTGCATTCTGAAGTGAACGTGGGGCCTCTTTGCTGCCTAGGGCATATTGGGAAAACGGGCCTCTTTCTGCTTACTCCATATTGGGCAACTGCTCCTTTTTTCTCTATCAATTTCCAAACCGCGTAAAATTCCTCGGCTTTGCACAGCGAAACCCAATGAGTCAAAGAACAACATACACCAATATTTAGTTTGATGGCGCTGAATTCTGTGACGTGTGTAAACACTTTCTATCTTTCGTTCTTTGTGAGAAGTCATGGGCTGTCTTTTCTCCCATACCACACTCTCTGTATAAAGGGAGTGCTTCAAAACACAACACAAACATCCGGTCGGGCCTTTTCCACAACACCCACAGGTTCAACTCAGTTGTTTAGACATTTCCCTCTCATGCCCCCCTAAGACAATTGTGTCCTCAACAATACAGCATAGCTAACCTTTGGTCAACTCCCTAAAAAGGTGCCAAAATAGTTAACAATTAGAACTGTGAGGTCAACTCAGTCCACAATAGGTCCAAGGTTCATACATTCATGAGCACCGTGGTTACTTAAATATGTCACAGCAAAGGGGAAACGAGGAGACAGGAGAGCTCCCAGCGATGATTAACAAAACACTCTTTTGGGAAGAGTTCCCTGTCAGCTGAGCCTAGCACAGAAGAGCAGCATTCTCTGACCCGCTATAACTGTTTATAACAAGCTGCTTAATGCAGCCTATAAACAACTCTCCCTATAGCACTTTAGCAGCATTCTGAGTGGTGCTAAAATAGCCTATGGGGAGGATCAGTTATTCAACACACTGAGTCGCAACACACAAACTACACCCACAATAACATCTGCTAACATCTGCTAAACATGTGTATGTGACAAATACAATTTGATTTAATTTGACGAGCTCTTGCCCAACAGGCAAAACATCACAGTTTCCCATGAATGAGTCTGGAATAGTTGGATTCAAGAGTAAATGTTTTAGCTTCACTTGAATCCACTATTTTTTATTTCACAACTGTTAAGTGAAATCGTTTTCTTATGGCAGTAATAATGGTTTGAGTAGCGTTGTGTTCTTTCATTAAGTTGGAGATTGATTGAAGTTGCTTCCCAGGAAAGAGAGCCGTTTCCAAAACAAGTATATTGACGCAATAATACCATTTTAGCACAACAACGTTACACGATACTTTTAACAATCTCAAATAAACATTCCTTCAACAGTACATAAACACCAGTGGCTAGAGGCTGTGACCGTTTGTTATTGTGGAAGATTTAATGAGTGTGTGTGTGTGTGTGTGTGTGTGTGTGTGTGTGTGTGTGTGTGTGTGTGTGTGTGTGTGTGTGTGTGTGTGTGTGTGTGTGTGTGTGTGTGTGTGTGCTCATTCGTGTATGTGTATGTATCAACTCGTGTTTTAAAAATCTAATTTTATTGGTCACATACACATATTTTGAAGATGTTATCATGGGTGTAGCAAAATGCATACAGTATGTCCCTAGCTCCAACTACCTAAAAATACAAAACAATACACACAAAGCCCAAAAAATAAAAGAATTAAGAAATATTACAACGAGCAATGTCAGAGTCTGGAATATACAGTAAATATGTATGGACATGATGGTGTGTCTATAGACATTAGTCTCCTATACACTACCAGTCAAAAGTCTTAGAACACCTACTCATTCAAGGGTTTTTCTTTATTTTCACTATTTTCTATGTTGTAGAATAATAGTGAAGACATCAAAACTATGAAATAACACATATGGAATAATGAAGTAACCAAAAAAGTGTTAAACAAATCAAAAAGCTTCAAAAAGCCACCTATTGCCTTGATGACAGCTTTGCACACTCTTGGCATTCTCTCAACCAGCTTCACCTGGAATGCTTTTCCAACAGTCTTGAAGGAGTTCCCACATATGCTGAGCACTTGTTGGCTGCTTTTCCTTCACTCACCCCAAACCATATCAATTTGGTTGAGGTCGGGGGATTGTGGAGGCCAGGTCATTTGATGCAGCACTCCATCACTCTCCTTCTTAGTAAAATAGCCCTTGCACAGCCTGTAGGTGTGTTGGGTCATTGTCCTGTTGAAAAACAAAGCCCAAACAAGATGGGATGGCGTATCGCAGCTGAATGCTGTGGTAGCGATGCTGGTTAAGTGTGCCAAGAATTATAAATAAATCACAGACAGTGTCACAGCAAAGCACCCCCATACCATAACAACTCCTCCTCCATGCAGTTGGAACTAAGAATCTCCAATTTGAACTCCAGACCAAAGGACAAAATTCCACCGGTTTAATGTCCATTGCTTGTGTTTCTTGGACTAAGCAAGTCTCTTCTTCTTATTGGTGTCCTTTAGTAGTGGTTTCTTTGCAGCAATATAAATTCTAAGTGCATTTGTTTAACACTTTTTTAGTTACTACATGATTCTATATGTGTTATTTCATAGTTTTGATGTCTTCACAATTATTCTACAATGTAGAAAATAGTAAGAATAAACACAAACCCTTGAATGAGTAGGTGTTCTAAACCTTTTGACCGGTAGTGTATATTTACAGTATATGAATACAAAATGTGGGTACAGCAGTAGCTATATAGGATGAGACTTGACTAGAAAGCAGTATATACTGTACATACATTGCTTTCAGAAAGTTGTCAGCCTGCATTTAAAATGGATCCAATTTAGATTTTTTTCTGTCACTGGCCTACACAAAAGACCCCATAATGTCAAAGTGGAATTATGTTTTAAGAAATGTTTGCTAATTCATAAAAAATTAAAAGATTAAGTATTTTGAGTCAATAAGTATTCAACCCTTTTATTTATGGCCTAAATAAGTTCAGGAGTCAAATGTTAATTAACAAGTCGCAAAATAAGTTGCATGGACTCAATAATAATAGTGTTTAACATGATTTTGGATTAACTTCTTCTTCTTTTGGATTATCTACCAATTATATGCATATCCTATCTTCTGGGCCTGAGTGGAAGGCAGTTTAATTTGGGCACGCTTTTCATCCAAAATTCCAAATGTTGCCCCCTACTCTAGAGAAGTTAAATAATTTTTTTTAAAGACTAATTGACAAATGTTGCACAGGTGTGGAAATCTCCTAGAGACTTACCCAGAAAGACTCACAGCTGTAATTACTGACAAAGGTGCTTCTACAAAGTATTGACTCAGGGATGTGAATACTTGCAGTATGTAAATTAGATATTTCTGTATTTCATGTTCAATATATTTGCAAAAATGTCTAAAAATGTTTTTACTTTGTAATTATGGGGTATTGTCTGTAGATGGATGAGAAAAATATATATGTCATCCATTTTGAATTCAGGCTGTAACACAACACAATGTTGAATAAGTCAAGAGGTATGAATAGTTCCTGAAGGATCTGTATGAAGTGGGAAAAACGGTATGTAAACATTATTAAAATGACCAGTGTTCAATGACTATGTACATAGGGAAGCAGTCTCTAAGGTAGGGTACTGGGCAGAGGCTGGCTAGTGGTGACAATTTAAGTCTGATGGCCTGGAGATAGAAGCTGTTTTTCAGTCTCTCGGTCCCAGCTTTGGTGCACTTGTACTGTCTCTGCCTTCTTCATGGTATCACTTTGAACAGGATGTGGTTCCGGTGCCCGAGGTCCTTAATGATCTTCTTGGCGTTCCTGTGACACCGGTTGCAGTAGATGTCCCGTGGGGCAGGCAGTGTGTCCCCAGGGATGCGTTGGGCTGACCGCACCTTCCTCTAGAGAGCCCTGCAGTTGCGGACTGTACAGTTGCCATACCAGGTGGTGATACAGTCTGACAGGATGCTCTCAATGGTGCATTTGTAGAAGTTCATGAGGGTCTTAGGGGCCAAGCCAAATTCCTTCAGCCTCCTGAGGTTGAAGAGGCACTGTTGCGCCTACGTCACCAGACTGCCTGTGTGGATGGACCATTTCAGGTTGTTAGTGATGTGCACGCTGAGGAACTTGAAGCTTTTTACACTCTCCACAGCGGCCCTATTGATGTGGATGGAGGAGTGCTCCCTCTGCTATTTCCTGAAGTCCACGATCAGCTCCTTCATTTTGTTGTCATTGAGGGAAAGGTTATTTTCCTGGCACCACTCTGCCAGGGTCCTCACCTCCACCCTGTAGGCTGTCTCGTCGTTGTTGGTAATCAAGCCTACCACTGTTGTGTCGTCTGCAAACTTGATGATTGAGTTGGAGATGTGTGTGGCCATGTAGTCATGGGTGAACAGTGGAGGTGTTTTTGCCTACCTTCAACACCTGGGGTCGGCCCATCAGGATGTCCAGGACCCAGTTGCACAGGGCAGGGTTCAGACTAGAGGTCGACCGATTATGATTTTTCAACGCCGATACCGATACTGATTATTGGAGGAGCAAAAAAAGCATATACCGATTAATTGCCCGATATATTTTTGTAATAATGACAATTACAACAATACTGAATTAACACTTTTATTTTAACTTAATATAATACATAAATAACATCTATTTAGTCTCAAATAAGTAATGAAACATGCTCAATTGATTTAAATAATGCAAATACACAGTGTTGGAGAAGCAAGTAAAAGTGCAATATGTGCCATGTAAAAAAGCTAACGTTTAAGTTCCTTGCTCAGAACATGAGAACATATGAAAGCTGGTGGTTCAATATTCCCAGTTCTTCAATATTCCCAGTTAAGAAGTTTTAGGTTGTAGTTACTATCGGAATTATTAACGCATTGACTATTTCTCTCTATACCATTTGTATTTCATATACCTTTGACTATTGGATGTTCTAATAGGCACTTCATTATTGCCAGCCTAATCTCAGGAGTTGATAGTCTTGAAGTCATAAACAGAGCTGTGAATCAAGCATTGCTTAGAGCTGAGGGCAAACATAGTAAAGTTTGAATGAATTCTTACAAGCCTGCTGCAGCCTACCACCACTCAGTCAGACTGCTCTATCAAATATCAAATCATAGACTTAATTATAATTTAATAAACACAGAAATACGAGCCTTTGGTCATTAATATGGTCAAATCAGGAAACAATCATTTCGAAAACAAAACGTTTATTCTTTCAGTGAAATACGGAACCATTCCGTATTTTATCGAACAGGTGGCAGACCTGAGTCTAAATATTGCTGCTACATTGCACAACCTTCAATGTTATGTCATAATTATGTAAAATACTGGCAAATTAGTTCACAACGAGCCAGGTGGCCCAAACTGTTGCATATACCCAGACTCTGCGTGCAATGAACGCAAGAGAAGTGACACAATTTCCCTAGTTAATATTGCCTGCTAACATGAATTTATTTTAACTAAATATGCAGGTTTAAAAATGTTTACTTCTGTGTATTGATTTTAAGAAAGGCATTGATGTTTATGGTTAGGTACATTCGTGCAACGATTGTGCTTTTTTCGCGAATGCGCACTTGTTATATCATCCCCCTTTTGGCGAATGAGGCTGATTCAATGATAAATTAACAGGCACCGCATTGATTATATGCAACGCAGGACAAGCTAGTTAACCTAGTAATATCATCAACCATGTGTAGTTAACTAGTGACTTTGTGAAGATTGATTGTTTTTTATAAGATAAGTTTAAGGCTAGCTAGCAACTTACCTTGGCTTCTTGCCGCACTCACGTAACAGGTGGTCTGCCTGCCACGCAGTTTCCTCATGGAATGCAATGTAATCGGTCATAATTGTCATCCAAAAATGCAGATTACCGATTGTTATGAAAACTTGAAATCGGTCCTAATTAATCGGCCATGCTGATTAATCAGTCGGCCTCTAGTTCAGACCCAGGACCCCAAGCTTAGTGATGAGCTTGGAGGGCACTATGGTGTTGAAGGCTGAGCTGTAGTCGATTAACAGCATTCTTACATAGGTATTCATCTTGTTCAGGTGGGATAGGGCAGTGTGCAGTGCAAAGGCAAATGTGATTGCGTCATCCGTGGATCTGTTGGAGCGATATGCAAACTATAGTGGGTCTAGGGTGTCGGGTAAGGTGGAGGTGATATGATCCTTAACTAGCCTCTCAAAGCACTTCATGATGACAGAAGTGAGTGCTACAGGGCGATAGTTATTTAGTTCAGTTAACTTTGCTTTCTTGGGTACATGAACAATGGTGGACATCTTGAAGCAAGTGGGGACAATAGACTGGATAGAGAGAGATTAAATATGTGCGTAAACACTCCAGCCAGCTGGTTGGCACATACTCTGAGGACGCGGCTAGGGATTCCGTCTGGGCTGGCAGCCTTGCAAGGGTTAACACCCTTAAATGTCTTACTCACGTTGGCCACGGCCATGGAGAACAGGAGCTCACAGTCCTCGTGAGCGGCGGTGGTCACTGTGTTTTCCTCAAAGCGTGCGAAGAAGGTGTTTAGCTTCTCCGGGAGCAAGGCATCAATGTCTACAACATGGCTGGTTTTCCCTTTATAATCCATGATTGTCTGGAGTCCCTAAAACTTATGTCTTGTGTCTGAGCCGTTGAATTGTGACTCCACTTTGTCTCTTTACTGACTTTTTGCTTGTATGATTGCCTTACAAAGGGCATAGCTGGACTGTTTGTACTCATCCATGTTCCCAGTCACCTTGCTGTGGTTAAATGCGATAGTTCCCGCTTTCAGTTTTGCGTAAATGCTGCCATCTATCCACTGTTTTTGGTTTGGATAAGTTCTAATCGTCACAGTGGGAACAACGTCCATTATACACTTCCTGATTAACTCAATCACAGAGCCAGTGTATATGTCAATATTATTCTCAGGGGCAACCTGGAACATATCCCAAGATGTGTGATCAAAACAATCTTGAAGCATAGATTCTGATTGGTCAGACCAAAGTTGAACAGTATTTACCACGGGAACTTCCTGTTTAAGTTTCTGCCTATAGGAAGGGAGGAGCAGAATGGAGGAGTGATCTGATTTGCTGAAGGGCGGGTGGGGGAGGGCATTGTAGCCATACTGGAAGGGGGAGTAGCAATGGTCAAAAATTCTTGATGAGCGAGTAGTGCAGGTGATGTGTTGATAGAACTTCAATAGCGTTTTCCATAGATTTGCTTTATTCAAGTCCCCAGCTACAATAAATGCGGAGTCAGGATATGCGGTTTCCAGTTTGCACAAAGTCCAGTGTAGTTCCTTGAGATCTGTTGCGGTGTTTAATTCCATTTCTTAAGACAACTGAAGCATTCCATTCACCTTCCCAATCGAACCGCCACGTGTCGTTTGACTAATGAAAAATGAAAAATATTCTTCATCCTTGCCAGCGCCTCTGCAGTAGCCTATTCCTAGGTGATTTGTAGAATACTGCCTATAGTATTGCTCTCCTATAGAGGCCCTGTCCTGTTCCCTGCTTGTCTCCTGAAGGGGTTCTAATTAGGCCAGGCTCAGTGGACGAACTGCACCAGGGGTACAATGGGTCAATTTGTCTACAGATCAGACTCCCCATGTTTAGGAATACCTCAGTGAGGGGGGTCGAGACACAGAGGGGCGAGTCAAGAGCAGGGGCCGAATCTCGCTAATTACACCTCATCCACAGGGACACAGTGTCCCCCTTTGTGTCCCCTGAACAAAAAAAGGAGATATCCCCCCCATATGAGCCGCCACTGAACCCCCTGAAGCCCAGGCGCAGGCTCATTTCTCCAGGTCCTCCAATGCTGATTCAGCCTGAAAAGATTCTCTGTATTTGCTCATGTTAGATGACATGTGGGCATGCCCTGGTCAAATTAAAACACAAAAAGATGGGGGAGTTTTAGTGTCCCCTTCACTCTCTCCCTTTCTCCCCCCCTCCTCTCTCTCTCTTTCCCTCACACACACACACACACACACACTATACAACCACAGAGCAGATTTGAAAATTCTGTGCAACTTTTGGTGCGCGTTTACTGTGATCATTGAGGCTGTACCCACTTTAAGTTACAATTATAACAGTGGTCAAGTAGGCTACTGTGGCTATTTGTTCATTATGTAGACCTTTCAGAGTGGACTAACATCAAAAACAATGGGAGAAAATGCATCCCATAATATATTAACATGGAAATAGCTGTTCTATCATTCAGCCAACAGTAGCAGCCAATGTGCGGTGTTCAACATAGGCCTACATTTCATAAGACTTTTGAAAAAAAAAACATGCATGGCTTGACATTAACCTGTTTATCAACTTGTCCTTCAGATAAGGAGGTGACCGAAAATATTGTGTTGTTTGATGCAAGAAACCATTTTACAAAATAAAATTCATTATTATCCCATAACATTATTACCGAGAATCAGACAAATTGTGCTAACCTCTGCCTAATGGCTACTTAGCTTACCTTTAAGACAAAAAAGCTGTTAACCTGACTCGTTTTTCAAAGATGGCTAGAAATGCATGTTTTGTGCTCTTGGAGGAAGAAACCACTCCACCCATTGCTGACTAGAAATGAGCTATAACTGGGCTAATAACTCACTTAATGGCAAAGAATATGCACAAATGTGCACACTGGCTACATGCAACTCTCGCTTTGATCTCAAAACAGGCACAGCTCACGACCACTCATACTGTGAACACAGTCCTGTTCAAAGTGAATGGCACAGATCCATATATGGCAATGGTCTATTTGAATATAGGGAGACTGCAGCTCTGATTGGTTATGGCGCACCAGTTTGGTAGAGTATGGGTCGTGCCTGTCAATGTAATAGAATCCTACTCCAATGCACACTGCCTACAAGAAAATCTCTTGCATAGTTTGTTTTGTTTCGATATGTTGCAATCAGTATATTGCGTTGATTCGATCACAATTCTCACTGTAGAGGGAAACTAAAGGGGAAAACGAAAGGGGAACTAGAAAGTTGAGTGAAGTTCAATCTCGTGCTTCTCTACGCAAGCTGATATTTCTTCTGTGCAGCAGTCCCGGGGAGCACACTACACCACACACACCAGTGCACCCACTTGGTGTTAACGGTGTGCAGTCATTTTCCAGCAAATACCTTTCTCACTCTTTTTTTGTAATGAACACATGAATACTGATCATTATATATTCGTAACTCTAGAAATGAATGTCGGTGTGTTTGTGTGTGTCCTATGTAGAATAGAAAACCTGCAGGAATGGTGTGCCCACATCTTTATAGGAACATGATTTCTACAGTAACCTTTAACTAGGGCTACACACAAAGTTGCTGTGGATGATCAAAACAATCTAATTGCTCTCCATTTCCCAAAATGAGGGATTATGACCACAGCAAGTATGTGTGATGTTGAGTAGACTGGAGCTGCTTCCGTCACACCAAACCTAGTGGCTACAGAGCCTGTAATTCCATCATACCAAACTTAGTGGCTATAGAGCCTGTAATTCCATCATACCAAACCTAGTGGCTAAATAGCCTGTAGCTTTCTGCTTGTAATGAACTCATTCACAAAGGTACTTGTTACATTCACACAGTCTAGCTTGGCTATCTTTGTCTGTAGGGAAGTGGGTCTGGGTTTCCAACCTGTCTCTCTGACCATGCAGCCACCTCAGACTAACTCATAATAGTAACCTTATCCTGTGACCACTCTCGTTTCCAGGGCACACGCACACATGCACGCACGCACGCACACACACACACACACACACACACACACACACACACACACACACACACACACACACACACACACACACACACACACACACACACACACACACACACACACACACACAGGATAACACTAAAACCTCAACTCGTTTTCCTTCAGCAGTCCCTCTGCTACCAACCTGACAATTTCCACTCAGACTAGGCTACCCAATCTGCATTACACTGAAATGCTTCCCATTTCCCTGTCCATTTATCAGACAAACTTTCATATATTCCCCATTTCCTCCATGATGGGCAGAAGAATGGCCTGGGATAGAAGACACTGCTGTTCACTGACCATTTTATAGGCCACACTGTTGTTTAATAGTTTCAGGAAATCTGAGCGCAAAACCTCTTCTCCCTTAGATATAACTCTGTCGGTCTTGCTCTCTGTTTCTAACTTTTTCTTCCTGTTGGGCTTGTCTGTTTATAGCTGGTTTCCTGTATCCTATAGCTGGAACATTTGTTCCCACCACCAAAAGGAGAGGACGGTGACATACAAATTTGTGAACTGTCTGAGAAGCAGCCTCCAGTTGGTCCAAATTACATAGTCTTTTTGATACGTAATTCGGTTAGTTGAGAAAATATTTGATAAACTAGAAATACTCTTTCAGAGCCAAGAAAATAGCCCACATTTGAGTACATTTAGACTAAAGACTTGTCGTAAAATGCTTAACGTTTTTGCAACATTAAACCCAATGAGTCAATTTGATATTAAAACTACAGTAGATCATTCAACATTTGAATCTATGTATAACGTATCTGATAATGAAATCCATCTATTCTTCAACTGTGCTCTCAGATCCACCAAATAGTTACTTTTCCTTATCCTGTTCTCCAGCCAACACGGTACGACCACAAAGCTATGGGCTTGGTTGCTTACAGTAAAAGAAAGTCATTATTCTCGGCCTTGGCCTCAGGTGACTGGCAAACGTTACTCTGAACATAGGCTGAACGTTCCGGTGCTGTGGGTTATAGTTGGCAGGCTGATAGAGCACACAGAGGCAGACAGGACATCCCTTTATTTTCGCTCCTGATCAGTCATGTTCATCAGCCAGCCAGACAGCCACTCTGCATTCCTACCAGGTGACAAAGGACAAACAGGCCCCCCCGCTTCTCCCCTAGTACCCTCTCTCGCTCTCTCACTCTCTCACTCTCTCACTCTCTCCTACTGTTCTTGCCTTCCTCTCTCTCTCCCTTGCATCCCTCTTCCATGCCCTTTTCTCTCTCTAACTCTTTCATCCTTTTCTTTGTCTTTCTTGCTCACATTCAGGCGTAATGTTCGTGTCAGTACCTGGCATCACTGCAGTGCTTGGCATCATATTTCAGACAGCTGTGCTTTCTCCAAGGACTCTCCCTCCCTCTGTTTCTCTCTCTCTCTCCCCCTTTTTCTTGCTCTCTATACCTGCTCACCTTGTACTACTCATGTGATTGGCAATGGAGGGAGAGACCACTTTCAAATGTCTGATGCATTAAACAATGACAGAGACTTAGGTAAACATACAGCTGGAGCGGGGCCAGCGGGACAAAGGCGACTTCCCCCGGCCAAGTTGATCCAGTGTCAAGCCACTACATCAGTAAACCTTACTCACGGACTGCACCAATCCCAACCCTCCACTACACCAGTAGAACATACTGAACCTACCCCACCCATCCACTACACCAGTGGTCGCATTCCAGGCCAACTACATTGCAGTTGTTGCTTTGCATCAACTAACACATGTACCTTCCCATCGACTGCAAGGTTGGGAATCAGATTGTAATGTCATATGATATGCTTAGCTGATATGGTAAACACCTATTCAGGCGTTGTCAGATCTGGCAGGCGTCTGCAATGCAGTCAGCCTGGAATGAAGCCACTGCCTGCAACTATTCCACCTATCCACTACACCAGCCCAGCTTAAAATGCATAAATGTGTAGTGTCTGATAATACATCCCCCTGGTAGTTGATGTTGCTGAAAAGAACAATGTGTCCATGTTTGAGAAGGCCTCTTTGATATTCCCCCGGGGGACAAAAGGTTTGTGCATGTTTCTATACGGGACTTAAAAGCCCAGACTTATTTTAACTGGCTCTTACACAGAGTATTATCCATGACATAGTCTACAAAGGAGACAATACAAAGGAGACAATATAACAACGGCCAGATATACAGTGCCTTGCGAAAGTATTCGGCCCCCTTGAACTTTGCGACCTTTTGCCACATTTCAGGCTTCAAACATAAAGATATAAAACTGTATTTTTTTTGTGAAGAATCAACAACAAGTGGGACACAATCATGAAGTGGAACAACATTTATTGGATATTTCAAAATTTCAAGGGGGCCGAATACTTTCGCAAGGCACTGTACCAAGTCTGTAACAAAGCACAGACACCCAACAGAAGACTTACTAGTAGAGATACTAAATATACAGTTGAAGTCGGAAGTTTACATATACTTAGGTTGGAGTCATTAAAACTCGTTTTTCAACCACTCCACAAATTTCTTGTTAACAAACTATAGTTTTGGCAAGTCGGTTAGGACATCTATTTTGTGCATGACACAAGTCATTTTTCCAACAATTGTTTACAGACAGATTATTTCACTTATAATTCACTGTATCACAATTCCAGTTGGTCAGATGTTTACATACACTAAGTTGGCTGTGCCTTTAAACTGCTTGGAAAACTCCAGAAAATGATGTCATGGCTTTAGCAGCTTCTGATAGGCTAACTGATTTAATTTGAGTCAATTGGAGGTGTACCTGTGGATGTATTTCAAGGCCTGCCAACAAACTCAGTGCCTCTTTGCTTGACATCATGGGAAAATCAAAAGAAATTAATCAAGATCTCAGAAAAAAAATTGTAGACCTCCACAAGTCCAAACGCCAGAAGGTACCATTTTCATCTGTACAAACAATAGTATGCAAGTTTAAACACCATGGGACCACTCAGCCGTCATACCGCTCAAGAAGGAGACGCATTCTGTCTCCTAGAGATTAACGTACTTTGGTGAGAAAATTGCAAATCAATCCCAGAAGAACAGCAAAGGACCTTGTGAAGATGCTGGAGGAAACCGGTACAAAAGTATCTATATCCACAGTAAAACAAGTCCTATATCGACATAACCTGAAAGGCCGCTCAGCAAGGAAGAATCCACTGCTCCAAAACCGCCATAAAAAAGCCAGATTAAGGTTTGCAACTGCACATGGGGACAAAGATCATACTTTTTGGAGAAATGTCCTCTGGTCTGATGAAACAACAATAGAGCTGTTTGGCCATAATGACCATCGTTATGTTTCGAAGAACACCATCCCAACCGTGAAGCACGGGGGTGGCAGCATCATGTTGTGGGGGTGTTTTGCTGCAGGAGGGACTGGTGCACTTCACAAAATAGATTGCATTATGAGGCAGGAAAATTATGTGGATATATTGAAGCAACATCTCAGACAGGAAGTTAAAGCTTGGTCGCAAATGGGTCTTCCAAAGTTGTGGCAAAATGGCCTAAGGAGAGGAAAAATCAAGGTATGGGAGTGGCCATCACAAAGCCCTGACCTCAATCCTATAGAAAATTTGTGGGCAGAACTGAAAAAGCGTGTGCGATCAAGGAGGCCTACAAACCTGACTCAGTTACACCAGCTCTGTCAGGAAGAATGGGCCAAAATTCACCCAACTTACTGTGGGAAGCTTGTGAAAGGCTACCCGAAACGTTTGACCCAAGTTAAACAATTTAAAGGCAATGCTAACAAATACTAATTGAGTGTATGTAAACTTCTGACCCACTGGGAATGTGATGAAAGAAATAAAAGCTGAAATAAATAATTCTCCTAACTAACCTAAGAGAGGGAATGTTTACTAGGAATAAATGTCAGGAATTGTGAACAACTGAGTTTAAATGTATTTTTTTGGGGTGGGGGGTGGTCATACTATGGATCTTTTAGCTATTTGATTTTGAATTTTAGGACCCCTTTAGGTATAAAATATAGCTACTATACTACTATAGCCCAGAGAAACGCATTGAATAACACATTCATAAATGGAAAATACATTTTAAAAAGGTACATAATAAGAAACAAGTGTGTGTCCTATATGTAGGATATGAAAGCTCAGGAAACTTTTTTTTGTACACATATTTAACCCATTTTGGGGGTAGGCATAAAACTACTTTCATAATTGTTTTTAACCAGGTGCTGATTATCTTCAGAAGAGTCTGTGACACTTCTGGGCGCCATAGAGCAAAACGGAGAACAGCATGTGTTTTTGAGAACACCCCCTTTCCATAGCATGGTCATAATAGGTTAAACCATTCGGACACTACAGACATTTCGTTAGAAGACCAATTTTCAAGATGTCTTATGGTCTGACATACCGCTCTAGCTCTGTCACCTTTCACCGCAGATGCGGAAGTGCGACATAGGCAGATATGGTGGATTGAGATGCATCCAAAGCAAAAACACAGGTATCTCTAGTTTAGACTGACGGATTTTGATGTAGATTATGTTATTTTGTTACTTAGATAGACGTACCGGCGCGTCAATCGACTCTAGATGGGGTTTCCACTAGATAACACAGCCACAAAGTCAAAATGGACAAAAATACATTTATTTTTGGCATTCATTTAAGGTTACAATTAGGCATTAGGTTAGATTTGCGGTTAAGGTTAGAGTAAATGTTAGGGTTAGGTTTAAAATCAGATTTTAAGATACATTTTAGAAATGGCGATGTTGAACCATAATTATGACTTTGTGGCTGTCTTAACTAGTGACGGCCGATTTCATGGAGAAGACATGTTATTTCTCGATTTGAATTTCATACCTTTTCTAAAAAAGGACATACTGAAATGGTCTATTCGTGAGAAGATTGAATTTACTAAGCTTAAATATATTTTCTTAAGTTGGTTAGGCGGCTACATTCGATAAAATTCTATGTGCATGCAGTAAAATAAAATACATTTATGGATGAAGGCAAGCCTGGTCATGACAAGATACACAACTTGGTGAGCATGTCAGACATCTTCTGAGCCTTTCAGACATACGAACAAACACCCATTGTTGTGTGGCGCATATTTTTTTAGATTCAAAAAATTCCATAGCTGTCATCTACCCTACTCAGATCTCTCAGCACCAAAGAAAGGAACATGAAAGCCAAAAGAGGACTGAAAGTAAGCCCCCTGGTTTACATTAGGGCTAGCATCCTACAATGTTGGTGATATTTCAAAGGTTTTTGGGGGTTGAAAGTGAAAGTATGAAATGGTTTAACTCAAAGGAAAGGCATGTAGGGCCTCACTTCCACCAGGCCTCCTTAGGGGATCTTACAGTGAATAGCCTTTTTGTGGAACACTCACAGATCTTTCCCTCATAAACAGGTACTTGTTGTGGTCGCTTAAGTTTATTTTCATGTTGCATTTTAATACTTAGTCATAGGTATTAAAGAGAGAGACCGCTGTATGTTATTGCCATTCAATAACATTTTTCCATCTTTATAGATTGAAGGGTATCCTCTTACAAAGACAAGGCACCATGCCTTTTGTATAATTTATTTTATCATGGGTTTTAGCACTAAACACCAGCATATATTAACACTCAATAAAACAATGATAAACCTTGCAAATGACATCTGCCATTCAATCATCATTCATTCACATTAATTGAGTACTCAATTTGATTGCAAAAAACAAACAAATGTGCACATACAAAAGAGCACAATACTGTATAGAAACATTCAGTCTTTGGTTTGGATTAACCTGCCTCCTCGTTTTATATTTTCTACCAGGAAATTCAGGAAAGGAGAGAAACTGAGATAGTGGGGCAGGCAGAGGAGGATGAGCAGGTGACTCTGGAGGCACCACAGTAACCAAACCCCTGGTGCCATCTGGTTGCTAATCACCTCCCACACACAAAGGGCTCTTTTTTCAGCCCTCAGCTCAGCACGCTGTATATTTTGTGTTCTGTCTCTTATTTACTCCTGCCAGCCGCTCAGGTATACGGGAACGCTTGACAGAAGGAGACGGAGAGAGAGAGAGAGAGAGGGAGGAGAGAGAGGGAGAGGGAGAGGGAGAGGGAGGGAGAGAGAGAGAGAGAGGGAGGGAGAGAGAGAGGGATGGAGAGGGAGGGAGAGAGAGAGGGAGAGGGAGGGAGGGAGAGAGAAAGACAGAGGGAGAGAGAGTGAGAGTGAGGGAGAGCGAGACAGAGGGAGGGAGAGAGAGAGGGAGGGAGAGAGAAAGACAGAGGGCGAGAGAAAGAGAGAGCGAGAGTGGGGGAGAGCGAGAGAGACAGAGAGGGTTGGAGATGGAGTTTGGGAGAGAGACAAGTTGATGGGGAAAGACAGAGAAACAGAGAGGGGGAGAGAGATATTCAAGGAATCTCTCCACACATCTTAGTGCATATGACATCATAGTGGACTCCACCACACAGACCAATTTCTAAACATAAACAAAAACAGGATTAGCGTAGATATTTGACCGTTGCCTGCAATGCACCAACATGCTGGCTATCTCCCTTCCCTTTAATGTAGAAATATTGGTATTACTGAAATACAGAGGGAACAGCAACTTGTTTAAATCTGTCTGTGCTGAGAATATGTAAAATTGTAACTCAAAAAGTCTATCCTTAGGAAAGAAACCTTTTCATTCTTTCTCTCTCTCTCGATATCAATAAACATTAGTTCACAGCGGTAGCTTAAGCTACTCAATCATCAAGCCTTAACCTTATGAACCAGAACTCAAACTGTCACTGAAGAAATATTATGCTTGTTGTCGTCATTACATTTCAGCTCTCAATAAATGAATCATAATATATTTGATATACACTGTTTCATATGGACTGTGACTGTTATGTCCTTGCTCATAAGCCCTACAGTGTAACACAGGCTACTTAGAATACTATAGTATATACACTGAGTGTACAAAACATTAAGAACACCTGGTCTTTCCATGACATAGACTGATCAGGTGGATAAAGGTGAAAACTATGATCCCTTATTGATGTCACACTTGTTAAATCCACTTCAAATCAGTGCAGATGAAGGGGATGGAGACCGTTTAAAGAATTAATTTCAAGCATTGACACAATTGAGACATGGAATGCATGTGCCATTCAGAGGGTGAATGGGCAAGACAAAATATTGACATGCCTTTGAACAGGGTATGATAGTATTAGGAAGGTGTACATTAGGAAGGTGTTCTTAATTTTTTGTACACTCGGAGTAGGTTGATCGTCTTCTTAGGAGTGCACATTTCTATGGAGCATTCGTAATGTTTATCCCTAAGGAGTCAGTTGAGTTTCATGGAGTGACATCATGCCAGAATGATGGCAGTAAAGTCAAGAATACAGGGGAAATCAGGCCAAAGCTTGTGAAACAGGAACACATCCTCTTCCTTTGATTCAACCAGTCACATTATACATTTTGTAACATATCTCATCAAGGAAAACAGAGGAAATAGAGTACACTGATATCACCCATTGGAAGAAGCGGAATTTGAGAAAGAAAAGTCACTTTGGGAAATCACCTATAGAAACAAAATCCTAGAACTCTAACCGGCTAATGATTTTACTCCTGGAACCTGATTCCCCTAGTTTCCCCCAATCCCTAAATCACAATAATCTTACCCCAGTAATACAGTAATAAAATTAGGCCAATTGTATGATAACTGAAGATGTCCGTTGTTTCAGTTTCAATTCAGTGATGTAGCAGACATGATTGTCTAGACATGATAGATATAGTAATATGTCACAACAAGACAATGTACTTCTAAAATTAGCATCGTCACAGATTGGTGTATTAATTTAGTCCTGTATCTCTCGCTCTCTTTCTCGCTCTCTCTTTCTCACTCTCTGTCTATCTCTCCCTCTCTGATGCAACAGAGAAAAGGACCACACCCTCCTCCTCCTTCAAGCAATACAAATGACATCAGGCTCTTGTAGAGGAAAGGTAAACACAAGCAGCCACAGGCAGGCCTGCACAACAGGACCGAGGCTTTGAAAGGATACCAAACACTATTCAAAGGCCTCTTTGGCAGGCAAGCAACATAATAAAAGACAGGCCACATTTTACATGCAAATATATTCATATAAAAGCATTGTTTCAACAATGTGAGTTTTTCCTGTTGTGTAAATGCATCCAAGAGCCACCTAACCAACACTGAAATGTGCCGAATTTGAAAGGCTGATGAGATATATCTTCATTTGGTATATAGTCATTTAGTTGATGACAGTTAAGTAAAACACCTTCATTAAAATGTAACGTTCTAGCCTATGTTCATATTCCAGAGAGAGACTGAAATGCTGTTAATTATGGTAACCTCACTTCATCAGAACAACTATGAAAACACGATTGCATTTCTCTTTGTGGCAAAACTATTATGGCTACAGCATAACTGATCAAATATGTCAGGTGTTGCATTAATAGATACCAATAGCTTTGGCTTTGATCTTGTATTGTGTTTATTTTGAACTCAACATTAATGCAACAGAAAATCGAATAATCTTAATCAATATAATAACAAAATATATGTTGTAATAAAATTGTAAAATCTCGTTAATAGTAAGGCCATAAAAACAATTTAAACCAAAAAAAAAGTATTATTACTGTTACATAAGCGGTAGACTACATTGTAGATGTGTTATATTACAATGTTTAATAATGTCCAATCCCCGACGTTAATTGTAACGTTTCAGTTGCAGATTGATTGTTGCTGGCTACAACATTACAGTATTTTGAATGTAACTGTTATTTTGTTATTCATAATTTGGGGAAAGTGGGTATCGTCACAATGGTGGGTTCTTTCAAGGGGTGGGGCATCTTTGCCTTAAAAAAAAAAAAACTTTGCCAAACTTACGCGGCTGCGTAGACAATGGATACTTGATTTGACACTTGATATCACTGTTCATTGTTCACCATCCCGAAAAGGAGACTGAAATCAATTAAGGCTACATTGAATAACACATTCCCTGTCTCCCTCATCTGCACCCCACCCCCACCTTTTCTGATTCACATTTACGCACAGACGTACACTGACCCAATACTGTACAGTTGCCCATAAAAGTTTGTATCCATTACTGACTTTTTCTAATGACTGAACAGAAGTATATGGTTCGTGTATTGCTCTCTACGGTTGAATTCCCAAATCGTGAATAAAAACTAAATATATAGGTTGCATCGATGCCCGGACCACCGAATAGCAGTTTTTACACATACCACAGTGGGGGTGCAGAATAGTGAGCAGCAATTTTCTCCACGGAGAACGAAGTTGGTTTGGTACGATTCGCTTTTCAAGGACACTGCAGATTGCTGTCACGCACTACACAGATTTCTGTCGCCACTGACACGGGCGTGTTGTCCCACTGGTCGACCGGGAGCGCACAAAAAACAGAAAAGGGTTTACCTTTTTGCCGTTTCTGCTGTTATAGCCGTTGTATGGATTGATTCCTGTCCTTGGCGGTACGGAGAGCAGCATTTTTCTCGGCGCTATGTATGGAGCGGCGAGTACAGCCCAGGCTGCCAAGTGACGTCAGCAGCTCGGGAAGTTAAGCTTGGAATCAGGGGAAGCGATCCGAGCCCCGCTGCCGCCAGTGCTGCTGCTCGCGGCCAAGCGCTGCGCTTTCACGCGTCTGGGTCCTAGCGCGCCAAAAACCAACCGTGCCGATGGAACGGTTTCTGATAGCCAAACATAACGACTGTAATTGGCAATAGGTTGTCAAAGTTCTGCTATGTAAAATCTTATCTAAACCGAATCAACAATGTTCCAGAGCGCAAAGTATTTGATCCTTTACTGAAATTGTGCACCACAGAAATATGGATACTTGTGAGATTTGATCCATTTTATGTCCTTGTTTATTAAGGTCTAAAACTGGCAGAAATCCACTTAAAATATCAATGTGTTGCAATTCGAATAATTAGTTTTAAAAGTCTCACTCTTTAAAAGTCTCTCTCTTTGATATGTCACCTATTATGGAATTGATATTCAAAGAAGCTACCATTAGAAAACAAAATAGACATTTCACCTTGTTTTTAATTCATCTGAAAAGCAATTATTCCTTCAAGAGTTTTCATAATCCTCCAGCATGTTGCATCCCTATCCCCTTCCCCTGGAGAATGCATCCCGCTCCTATGGAGCAGCACAGTGCTTTGTGGACATGACCCTATTCCTAATTTTCCTTCATGGAAATGTTTTTTCTCTTCATGACGTCTTGCACAAATGTGTTAGGTGAGAGACAGTTATGAGAGATCATCCTCAAACTATTCCAGAATTAAGTGGTGTGTGTGTGGTGGGTGTCTGTCTGTCTGTGTGTGTATACAACATTGTATACTAGTTGAATACTTTACAATCATCTGTGAGATTGCTTGTGTGCTGCAACTGGATGTGCATGAGTTTGCATGTGTTTGTTTGAGTGCATACCTAGCCTATAGTGTGTGTTTTAGAGAGAGTGTGTCACTGTTAATGTGTCTCAGAGATGTAGGCTAAGTCATGTCTGTCTGCCCCGACGGCTGTTGGGTTGGAGCATTCCACTGACTAGCTGCAGACGGGGGACAGATAACACAAGTGACATTGTTGCACTCAGCAGAACCCCGCTCTGATGACGCTAACATTGTTTGGACATCAACAGGCCCGTCGCTAAGCAACCCAAGCCCCTTCCACCCTGAGTGTTCTGACTTTTAAATCCCCACTGATTACCTCTGTGGTGCCCAAGTATTGCATGTGTGTGTTTGTATAGTATATGCGTGTATGTGCGTACGAAAATGTGTGCACACATGAAAGAGAAATGTGTGTAATTTGTGTGTGTGTGTATGTGGCAGTAATCCCTTCTGTTTTGTGACTCCCCCTAAACCTAAACACTGTTTAGCCTCAGCACTCTTCTGGGTCTCACAGGGACATTGAAGTAGTTTCTAAGTCTTGATCAGGGTCAAACCAGTGACATATATAATCAATACCATATCTGATGCTCCAACAACAGCCTACTTAGTTAGTAGTTTTTTAGTTTTTTTTAACATACTCCTTTACACATGTAGAAAGGGATTCTTTTTTAAATAATTTTTCACTTGATCAATTCTGAAGACACTTGATCAATTCTCCACCTCCTTGCATGGGGAGAACCCATTATCCCCCATACATCTACACACCCAGCTCAAAACAACACTTTTGTGGGAATAAACAGTGCACCAACATCAAAGTGGGGTGGAAGTGGGAGGAAGGGGAGGGATGGTGTGTGTCCCATTGATGTGAATGGCAGTAGTAAATAGTTCCGGGGGTTCATGCGTGTCTGTGTGAGGAAATTAGTTAGGGGGTTGAGTCATTGAGACTGTCAGCGTCGTGTTCAAGGTCAGAATGTACACAGAGCAGGAGGAGAAAGAGCAGAGACGCAGTCAGAACACAGGTGCCTTGGAGAGGGAGAGAGAGAGAGAGAGAGAGAGAGA
The DNA here is from genome assembly GCF_018296145.1 of Oncorhynchus tshawytscha. Classification (NCBI taxonomy): domain Eukaryota; kingdom Metazoa; phylum Chordata; class Actinopteri; order Salmoniformes; family Salmonidae; genus Oncorhynchus; species Oncorhynchus tshawytscha. The sequence continues at coordinate 36,764,910 of NC_056430.1, read as the reverse complement.
GAGAGAACACATTTTAATTAAGCAACAATGGGAATCTATTTAAACAGACATACACACATTCGTTGGTTTTACTGTGCAAGTGATGACCCAAAAATGTATTCTCATTTAAAATCAGGATACTCTAACCTTAAACCTAACCCCAAGTCCTAACCTTAATTCTAAACCTAAAAATGTAAACCCTAAGCCAAAATAGCATTTTTCCTTTTGGGTACTGGCAAAATGTCTCCACTTGTCAAATGTTCCTTGTTTTACTATCCTTGGGAGGACTTTTGGAACCCAAAAGTATAGTAAAGTTAGACCACACACATACTGTACACAGACGACCAGATGCACAGAAAGAATTCCATAGACTGAGACAACATGTGTATTGGTGACTCCATCCTCCAGATCAAAGTGATCGTCTCCAGAAGAGACCACACACAGACAGCATCAGTGAGTCAGTGCTGTTCCTGAGAGCTGGAATGTGTTTCATAGTGTGTGAAAGGGGAGGTCTGGGGCTTTGTAGAGGTTTAAAGGGGAGGTGTGTAGTTGGTGCACAAGCCCCATCTGTCGTCAACAGAAGAAAAACAACATGTCCGTTGTGTTTGTGCGTGCATATGGGCATTGTTCATTATATGCATGTTTGCGTGTGTTTGTGTGTGTAAGTGTGTGGGACTTGAGTTTGTGTGTAGTGTCTGAATGACAGAACAGTATTTTGTTGCTCGTTTAGGCTAATGCACCAATGATATATTTTAGAGCAACATAAAGGACTGGTTGTTCTCAGAATACATGATAGTGATGTATATGACGAATGAAAACAGAGATGACATATCTACACCACAGTCTTCCACAAGTTGTAATGAACACAATGGGAGACAGAGAGCTGGTTTCAAGTGCAGGGTGCAGCAGGTGTTTATTGGTAAAGGACCACAGAAGGAGGCAGGTAGCTGGGTCCAGGGGCAAGCAGAAGGTCATACACAGGGGGTCCAAAAAGGCAATAAAACAGGCAGGGAAAAGGCTAGTAATGTTGTATGGGAGATCAGGCAATAGGTTGATAACAGGAAATCCGTACAGGCAGGGAATAGGCAAAAGCCGTCGTTAAGTGAGGCAGGCCACAACTATCATACACAGGATGATTAGTTTATGGGAAAAACAGAGCTCCGAATAGAAGTGTGTCACAAAACAATACCTCACAAAGATGGGGTGCAAAGAACTGAACTAAATAGTGTGTGATAATGACATACAGGTGTGTGAACAGGTGATCAGAATTCAGGTGATTGGGATCTGGAGCGTGAGCTGTGTTCAGGGGATCTATGTGTTTGAGAGTGTGAGTTGGAAGTGGATGTTACACTAGTGTTTTACAGCTTTTAAAATGCTTTGTGCACATTAACTGTTCCTGTAGCTGTTCAGTTATATATATGGTTAATCTTCATGGATTAATAATGTACTATTCATGTGTTCTAAATGCACTCTCATGTCTGGCAAATGCTAATGCAAATGAAAGAAAGGAACGTGTAAGCAAAGAGTGAGGGTGTGATAGCAAAAAGTCACAGTCTGCACAATGGTAAACTTTTTTTCTCTGGATTCCCCCTAGCAGCCTTCTCTGGATTCCCCCTAGTAGCCTGTTCTGACATTTTGTGAATACAGCTAACCACCCCTCCTCTTTTGTGCTCAGTGGGAATGTTGTTGTTTTCATCTGAGCAGGTGTATTTGTTTTTGAAACGGCCAGACACAATAACATTCAGATAATATATTTCAGTAGCACTTTACATTAACATATCATTTATAAAGGGTTCATAGTCAACAACGCCTCTTCAACCTCAGGAGGCTGCAGAAATTTGGCTTGGTACCTAAAACCCTCACAAGTCTTTACATATGCACAATTGAAAGCATCCTATTGGGCTGTATCACCACTTAGTACTGCAACTGCACTGACCGCAACCGCAGGGCTCTCCAGAGGGTGGTGCAGTCTGCCCAATGTATCACCGGGGGCAAACTACCTGCCCTCCAGGACACTTACAGTACCCGATCTCACAGGAAGCCCAAAAAGATCATCAAGGACAACAACCAACTGAGCCACTGCCTGTTTACCCCGCTATCATCCAGAAGGTGAGGTCTGTACAGGTGCATTAAAGTTGGGACCGAGAGACTGAAAAACAGCTTCTATCTCAAGGCTGTCAGACTGTTAAATAGCCATCACTAGCACCTAGAGGCTGCTGTTGGTTCCAGACTTGGTGGATCGGTACCGCCTTCCATGAGGTAGTAGTTAGAACAGTCTATGTCTTGGGTGGCTGGAGTCTTTGACAATTTTTAGGGCCTTCCTCTGACACTGTCTGGTATAGAGGTCTGGATGCCAGTGATGTACTGGGCCATTCACACTACCCTCTGTAGCACTTTGCAATCGGATGCCAAGCAGTTGCCATACCAAGCAGTGATGCAGCCAGTCAACATGCTTTCAATGGTGCAGCTGTAGCTCTCAACCCGCTACACCACGGCTTCATCAATGTGAATGGGGGTGTGCTCGGCCCTCTGTGTCCTGTAGTCCACGATCAGCTCCTTTTTCTTGCTGAGGTTGAGTGAGAGGTTGTTGTCCTGGCACCACACTGCCAGGTCTCTGACCTCCTCCCTATAGGCTGCCTTATCATCTTCAGTGATCAGGCCTATCACCGTTGTGTTGTCTGCAAACTTAATGATGTTGTTGAAGTTGTGAGCAGCCACGCAGTCATGAGTGAACAGGGAATACAGGAAGGGACTATGAAGGCACCCCTGATGGGCCCCCGTGTTGAGGGTCATCCTGGCAGATGTGTTGTTGCCTACCCTCACCACCTGGGGGAGTCCCATCAGGAAGTCAAGTATCCAGTTGCGGAGGGAGGTGTTCAGTCCCAGGGTCCTTAGCTTAGTGATGAGTTTGAAGAGCACTATGCTGTTGAATGCTGAGCTGTAGTCATTAAACAGCATTCTCACATGTGTTCCTTTTGTCCAAGTGGGAATAGGAAGTGTAGAGATTGTGTCATCTGTGGATCTCTTGGGGCGGTATGCGAATTGGAGTGGGTCAAAGGTGTCTGAGATGATGGTGTTAATGTGAGCCATGACCAGCCTTTCGAAGCATTTCATAGCTACAGATATGAATGCTACGGTGCGATAGTCACTTAGACAGGTTAGCTTGGCGTTCTTGGGCACAGGGACTATGGTGGTCTGCTTGAAACATATAGGTATTACAGACTGGGTCAGGGAGAGGTTGAAAATATCAGTGAAGACACTTGCCAGCTGGTCAGCGCATGCTCTGAATACACGTCCTGGTAATCTGTCGGAATGTTTAACCTGTTTAACGGCTTACTCACATTTTCTACGGAGAGCGTGATCACAGTGTCCAACCCGGTGCTCTCATGCATGGTTCAGTGTTGCTTGCCTCAAAGCGAGCATAGAAGACATTTAGCTCTTCTGGTAGCACTCCGACATCATTTACAAATGCAGTACTTCCTGTTTGAGTTTTTGCTTGTAAGCAGGAATCAGGCAGATAGAGTTATGGTTAGATTTGCCAAATGGAGGGCAAGGGAGTAAAGGTGATCTAGAGTTTTTTCGCCTCTAGTTGCACAGGTGACATGCTGGTAGAAATGAGGTCAAATGGATTTGTTTTCTTGCAATAAAATCACCGGCCACTAGGAGTGCCGCCTCTGGATGAGCATTTTCTTGTTTGTTTATAGCCCTATACAGGTCGTTGAGTATGTTCTTAGTTCCAGCATCGGTTTGTGGTGGTTAATAAACAGCTTCAAAGAATATAGATGAAAACTTTTGGTAAATAGTATGATCTACAGATCATCATGAGGTATTCCAACTCAGGCGAACAGATCTTCGAGACTCCCTTAATATTAGAGATTGCCCACCAGCTGTTGTTAAAGGTTAAGTCTCAACCCCAATATCAGCCTTTGCCAAACCCCTTTAAAAAAATGCATTCAGGTGAGAAGTTGTGGGTGGGGGGAATTGCACGTAAATATCAATTTTGGGGGTGTGGAAACATAGTTGATCCCAACACTTTCTCTCGAAAGCATACTTACCAGAAGTCCACTGGCACGCTCAGATAATAAAATGATGTGCATTGTGTTGGGAAGAAAAGTCCAATCATCACCTTGAAGATGAGATGTTCAGTTCAATCCAACCCGCATTGCAGTTTTTAAGCAGTAGCTCTATTACAATGGTCAAATTAACTCAGATTGGTCATGCGTACTGTATAAAAACCTACAACTACTACCAGGGCGACCCCTCTCACAGGCATGCTTTCACTTTTCAGAATTAGATGTGTGTGGGCACGGGATGAATATTGTAAATAAACAAAAAAACATATCTGCCCCATGTGGGATTAAAACATATAAACATTGAACTATGAACCCACACTTTTAGCAGGCTGAGCCACCAATCAATCTATGCAGTTAGGAAAAAATAGAATGAGTTGACCTGACCACCATTATCATCTATTTTTTGGTTACGATGGATGTAGCTATGAATATAAACGTATAATCCTCATAGCTTACATGTTTTTTTTCTTTGTAAAAACACGTGTATGAAGTGGTATGCAAAAATGTTGAATTTGATCATTTGCGGAAATGTGCCTTACTTGCTTTTGAATTTTGTGTAATGCCTGTAGTCTAGTCAAGGAAGCATCATGCTAAATATATTGACACACTCCACTTAACAAGATCCTTTGCTAAAAAAAGGTGCTGCGGTCAGCTGCTTTTATAGTAAACCTTGAGGTGGTACAGTCCAGCACACATACACTGAGCAAAAATATAAACACAACATGTAAAGGGTTGGTCCCATGTTTCATGAGCTGAAATAAAAGATTCCCAAAATGTTCCATATGCACAAAAAGCTTATTTCTCTCAAATTTTGTGCACATTTTTTTTCCCCTTTTAGTGAGCATTTCTCATTTGCCAAGATAATCCATCCACCTGACAGATGTGGCATATCTAGAAGCTGATTAAACCGCATGATCATTACACAGGTGCACCTTGTGCTGGGGGCAATAAAAGGCCACTCTTAAATGGGCAGTTTTTTAACACAACACAATGCCACAGATGTCTCAACTTTTGAGAGAACATGCAATTGGCATGCTGACTGCAGGAATGTCCACCAGAGCTATTGCCAGAGAATTTAATGTTAATTTCTCTACTATAAGCCGCCTCCAATGTCGTTTTACAGAATTTTGCAGCACGTCCCACCGGCCTCACAACTGCAGACCACATGTGACCACGCCAGCCCAGGACCTTCACATCCGGCTTCTTCACCTGCAGGATCATCTGAGACCAGGCATCGGACAGCTGATGAAACTGTGAGTTTGCACAACCAAAGAATTTCTGCACAAGCTATCAGAAACCGCCTCAGGGAAGCACATCTGCATGCTTGTCGTCCTCACCAGGGTCTTGACCTGACTGCAGTTCGGTGTCGTAACTAACTTTAGTGAGCAAATGCTCACCTTCGATGGTCACCGGCACACTGGAGAAGTGTGCTCTTCATGAATGAATCCAGATTTTCAACTGTACTGGGCAGATGGCAGACCAGCTGTATGGAGTCCTGTGGGCGAGCGGTATGCTGATGTCAACATTGTGAAGAGACTGCCCCATGGTGGAGGTGGGGTTATGGTATTGGCAGGCATAAGCTACGGACAACGAACAGCCATTTTATCAATGGCAATTTGAATGGACAGAGATACCGTGAAGAGATCCTGAGTCCCACTCTCGTGGCTGTCATCCGTCGCCATCACCCCAGTCATGTGAAATTCATAGATTAGCGCCTAATGAATTTATTTAAATTGAAAGATTTCCTTATATGAACTGTAACTCAGTAAAATATTTTAAATTGTTGCATGTTGTGTTTATATTTTTGTTCAGTGTAGAAGGGAGTATATTTCATACTGAACCTGTCACACCCTGACTTTAGAGGGCCTTTTTATTTCTCTTTTGGTTAGGTCAGGTGTGATTTGGGTGGGCATTCTAGTTTTTCTGTTTCTTTGTTGGCTGGGTATGGTTCCCAAAAGAGGCAGCTGTCTATCGTTGTATCAGATTGGGGATCATACTTAGGCAGCCTGTTTTCCACCTTAATTTGTGGGATCTTGATTTTGCTAGTTGCTGTATAGCCTGCAGAACTTTACAGTTTTGTATTTTTTTTTTTTTTTGGGGTGTTCATTTTAAAAATAAAGTAAGATGTTCGCCTACCACGCTACACCTTGGTCTAATTCATCTTTAAACGAACGTAACAGAACCCCTTCCTTGAGATGATTTAAGGGCACCTCCGCAAGGTGCATCTACATCACAATTTCAATGGTAGACTTGAATCGCTATGGGAACAATGAGCTAGATTTACTTATAAAAGACCGAAATAGAGTAGCGGCTCGTGGGTAAAGTCACTGGGGAAGCCAGAAAAAATGCCAAACTACAAACTATGTGTTGTGATAATTGCATTGTTTGCATTAAAATATGATTGTTCATATGCCTTGCATCCAAGATACAGTGCCTTGCGAAAGTATTCGGCCCCCTTGAACTTTGTGACCTTTTGCCACATTTCAGGCTTCAAACATAAAGATATAAAACTGTATTTTTTTGTGAAGAATCAACAACAAGTGGGACACAATCATGAAGTGGAACGACATTTATTGGATATTTCAAACTTTTTTAACAAATCAAAAACTGAAAAATTGGGCGTGCAAAATTATTCAGCCCCCTTAAGTTAATACTTTGTAGCGCCACCTTTTGCTGCGATTACAGCTGTAAGTTGCTTGGGGTATGTCTCTATCAGTTTTGCACATTGAGAGACTGAAATTGTTTCCCATTCCCCCTTGCAAAACAGCTCGAGCTCAGTGAGGTTGGATGGAGAGCATTTGTGAACAGCAGTTTTCAGTTCTTTCCACAGATTCTCGATTGGATTCAGGTCTGGACTTTGACTTGGCCATTCTAACACCTGGATATGTTTATTTTTTAACCATTCCATTGTAGATTTTGCTTTATGTTTTGGATCATTGTCTTGTTGGAAGACAAATCTCCGTCCCAGTCTCAGGTCTTTTGCAGACTCCATCAGGTTTTCTTCCAGAATGGTCCTGTATTTGGCTCCATCCATCTTCCCATCAATTTTAACCATCTTCCCTGTCCCTGCTGAAGAAAAGCTGGCCCAAACCATGATGCTGCCACCACCATGTTTGACAGTGGGGATGTTGTGTTCAGGATGATGAGCTGTGTTGCTTTTACGCCAAACATAACATTTTGCATTGTTGCCAAAAAGTTCAATTTTGGTTTCATCTGACCAGAGCACCTTCTTCCACATGTTTGGTGTGTCTCCCAGGTTGCTTGTGGCAAACTTTAAACAACACTTTTTATGGATATCTTTAAGAAATGGCTTTCTTCTTGCCACTCTTCCATAAAGGCCAGATTTGTGCAATATACGACTGATTGTTGTCCTATGGACAGAGTCTCCCACCTCAGCTGTAGATCTCTGCAGTTCATCCAGAGTGATCATGGGCCTCTTGGCTGCATCTCTGATCAGTCTTCTCCTTGTATGAGCTGAAAGTTTAGAGGGACGGCCAGGGCTTGGTAGATTTGCAGTGGTCTGATACTCCTTCCATTTCAATATTATCGCTTGCACAGTGCTCCTTGGGATGTTTAAAGCTTGGGAAATCTTTTTGTATCCAAATCCGGCTTTAAACTTCTTCACAACAGTATCTCGGACCTGCCTGGTGTGTTCCTTGTTCTTCATGATGCTCTCTGCGCTTTTAACGGACCTCTGAGACTATCACAGTGCAGGTGCATTTATACGGAGACTTGATTACACACAGGTGGATTGTATTTATCATCATTAGTCATTTAGGTCAACATTGGATCATTCAGAGATCCTCACTGAACTTCTGGAGAGAGTTTGCTGCACTGAAAGTAAAGGGGCTGAATAATTTTGCACGCCCAATTTTTCAGTTTTTGATTTGTTAAAAAGGTTTGAAATATCCAATAAATGTCGTTCCACTTCATGATTGTGTCCCACTTGTTGTTGATTCTTCACAAAAAAATACAGTTTTATATCTTTATGTTTGAAGCCTGAAATGTGGCAAAAGGTCGCAAAGTTCAATGGGGCCGAATACTTTCGCAAGGCACTGTATATAGGCCTAAGGCCGAGACAATAAAAAGACATGATGGCAGAATAAATCATTGGCCAGTAGGCTAAGGAGAATTAAGTAAAACCACAAGTCCAAATCCCTATCTCCATCCATTGCTAATTTAGGAAAGGGCCAATTTTAGCTAGAAAACTAGCCACCGGAGGACAACAACACAATGAGATGCAACAATTCACGTTGTTTCTGTCAATTACATAGGCTATTTCTCTTGATGTGTTGTGATAGGAATGAAGCCAAATCCAAACTGGCTTCCATTGACACCTTTTTTTTTGGTGTGCAATTACCAGTCCCAGTTTAGCTCAGTACTGATTGGCTATTATTTATACTTTTTTTAATCAAGGGAGAACAAATGCTTGCTGGCTTCCCTTGCATTGAATGCTACGGGAGGCAACAATGTCGTACTCTTTATGACCATACAGCATCAGATAGATGGCCTACACATGCAAAGATAGAGAGGCGCTGTTTTGCTTGCTAGAACGCTTTCTCCGCTGAGATACATTCAGCCTCTTGCGAATTGAAGGAACATTATCAAAATACAGAGAGACGAAAGATACATTACTTTAAATGTTGTTTTTTCTTGGTATTTTGGGGGGGGGGGCCTGGCTTCCCTTGGCATCCATGAATACACTCCACTACCAAAATATCACTTTTTCAACAAATGGTCAAAATGAAGACCAGAATTGATGTGTTTCACTATAACTAAGCATAAAACATCTTTTTTTATCAAAACATTTTCATAACAGTTCATATTTAACAAACAGACTAACTTCATAACAAAGAAGCTTCTTATAAAGTGGGAGAGGTGAGAGGGGCCATTACATGTTGTGAATGTATAACATTACAGCTAATAATGCCCTGATGAATTGTTATACAATTTGTTGATGCATTATGACTGTATCTGTAATGTGTCAAACATAGTTGTTAAGGCACTACAACACTTCATAAATAGCCACATCAAGTAAGTGTTACCCAAGTAGTGCTCCGTACTCCAGCTATTCCAGAGTTAACTTGCTTGTTCATCCTTCAACTAAGTAATTAGATAAGTCATTGTGTGAAAATTCTGGACACACGCTGTACTCATTTGATTAAGACAGTCAGGGTATTGACTGGCATGGCACACTACACAATCATTCATGGAATTGTTTGTGCCTGGTTAAACATTCACTCTCTGCATTCGAAGGACAGTCGTTTTTGAGGACTTGGTGTTAGTTTCGGTTTCTCACAGTGAAACTGTGTGTTTGTCGATAAGAGTCGAGCCTAGTGATTCTAGGGTTCCAGTATCTAACTCAGATTGTCTATACTCGCCACACAACTTCCAGACAGCAGAGGGTTTTTCCTAAAGGGTCCAAGGGATAAAATCTGCCAGCATTTGGGTGTGCTTCACTGTAAGCAGTGTTGTAGACTTTTACGACATTCTGTTTTCTTTCTCTTTTTTATTTACTAGACCCCAGAATCACCAGAGCTGAGTATTTACTCTACTCTCCAGATGGAAGTCATTTGTGGAACAGATTTCTGAGACTGAAGAGATGGGGAGAGAGAGGGAGAAAGCAAGGGAGAGGGGGGCATGGGGATGAGGGCTGAGGGAAGGGAGAATAGGGGAGGGTGGGAAGGATGGATGAATATGGAGTAGAGCGGATGGAGGAAGGGCTGTTTGTGCATTCCTGTCATTCTTTAGGTGTTATCAGCATAGCCAGCTCTCAATCTGTCCCTGAAGAAGAGAGGAAAACAAATAAACTCTCCTACATGCTAATGCTATCACTAACTCTACTATGGCAGAGTGAGAGTTTGTTGGTTAAAAGCCACAGATATTTTACATTAAATGTTTACTTTTTGTTGTTTGTTAGGTTTAGGAGGGAGAAAACAAAGACAAACTTTAGGAAATAATTGTAATGCTCTAGCTAGCTCCTTCCATTGCATGTTAACTCACAATAACAACACTTTTAAATTGGAACTCAGAATTAAGTTGATTACAAACAAACAGTGGGCACAGATTTGTGATAAAAGACTGTCACTTTGCCTTATTCAAATGTGAATGTTGACCAGATTGAAAGTAAAAACCTCTCTCTACTCTGTCTTCCTGTCAATTAATCCATCTCGCCTCCCAAGTGGCACAGCGGTCTAAAGCACTGCATCCAGGTTCGATCCCGGGCTCTGTCTCAGCCGGCCGTGACCGGGAGACCCATGGTTCGGCACACAATTGGCCCAGCGTCGTCCGGGTTAGGGGAGGGTTTGGCCGGCCGGGATGTCCTTGTCCCATCGCGCTCTAGCAACTCCTGTGGCGTGTCAGGCGCATGCACGCTGACACGGTCGCGAGTTAGACGGTGTTTCCTCCAACACATTGGTGAGGCTGGCTTCTGGGTTAAGGTGGCAGTGTGTCTTGAAGCAGTGAGCTTGGCAAGGTTGTGTTTTGGAGAACACATGGCTCTCGACCTTAGCCTCTCCCGAGTCCGTACGGGAGGCGCAACGATGGGACAAGACTGTAACTACCAATTGGATATCACAAAATTGGGGAGAAAAAGGGCAAAATAAATTTGTGACGGTATCCACGGCAATCCCACAGTGTCTTGTAAACGCTGTTCCCTTGGTATTCTAGGTTGATTATGCTGTCCATATCATTGCCAACCCCTGACAGGGAAGCCCTGACCTGCCAAGGTCAAAGTCAAATGGCCAGATAAAAGTATGCAAATCGAGGTTGGTGATACTATTTATTGTGACCCATAAATCATTAGGCTCTGAAGGCCAATAGGATCATCATCTCAAAGAGCTGTCTCGCCATAATTTATGACACAAACCTGTATAGACGAGGGTGTGGCACTTACCCTTTACAGTATTGCATCTTCCTTAATGCTATATTTCTATCTGCATCATGTATTAGCACTTCTGCAACATGGTTGCCTTCAACAAATGGAATCCTTACACCTAGGCTGTGTTCGAATACCCATACTAACAAACGGTATACTTCATACTTAATGAATGTATATGACATACTATATACTAATAGTTCATTTTAGTATAATGTAAATTAACAGTATCCTTTCAGTGGAGCACACTATTGCTTCGCCAATCTACCGGAAGTTGATGCTGTTGATATGCAAACTCTTGCTAGCTTGTTAGCATAACAAATGACTAGCTAGACATTTTACAATTGTGGGTGTGTTCATGAACTCAATCTGGAATGCCAGTGTGTGCTGTAAATCCAGAGCATTGTCAGATTTTCCTTTCGTAAATTCAGAGCATTTCGCTCTCAGAGCACGTCACTGGACGCTCTGGCCAAGGAGTAGGGTTGATGAGCATTTAAAAAAAAAAAAAAAAATTAAATAAAAAAAAAGGGTTGATGAGCATTCTGACCTCACAACAGCAGTCAATCACCCAAGCTAACTGGCTAACGTTGGCTAGCTTGCTATTTCCAGACACAAATGAGAGAACACCTCACTCTGACCTTTTACTCGTCCTAGCAGAGCTTGTTAAGTGGTTTAATGTTATCCAGCGTGTTGGTGACTGTAACTGTTCTGTTCTGACACTTTTTTGTTGCAGACGTTTATGGACACCGGACGTATTTTGTATTTTTTTTTTATTGAACCCTTTTTTAACTAGTCAAGTCAGTTGAGAAGAAATTCATATTTACAATGACGGCCTAACCCAGCCAAACCCTAACTCAATCGTGCGCTCCCAATCGCAATCGCGGCCAGTTGTGATACAGCCTGGTATCTAACCATGGCCTGTAGTGACGCCTCTATCACTGAGATGCAGTGCCTTAGACACCTGCGCCACTCGGGAGCCCATATATTCAACGGGTGTCGAGTGTTCTAAATTCATTAGTTATTCTGCGCTCTGGCACACTCAGACGAGAGTGCTCTGAAATGTATATTGAGAATGCACAACGACTATGCCACTTGGGGATAATCAAGTCAATAAACGTTGGGTAGTTAGTTAGATTATAGTTAATATACTAGCTGGCAAGTTTGAGGTTTTAGTAGCCAACTAACGTTATGTAACTAGCTAACATGCCGGTAATGCTGTGTTTTGTTTTTAAATTATAATTTTTTTAATGTGGTTTGTAAGGATAGCGTAGCTAACAAATTGTCAGCCAACATAACATGTAATGTAACTTATTTGAAAAGTCATTACTTTGCTCAACCTTTTCTTAACATTTGTCACAATTAGTTAAAGAAATGAATTTGTATTCGCTGTCGTCGGATTTCGGCTGCATATTTCCCGCCATTTTCTTCAAATCTGAAAATGTGGCCAGGCCACACCCATTTTCTGAAGAATTGCATTATAGGCCGCATAACGTCCCCCTCTACTCACAATGGGATTCGATAAATTATTAGCGTCGGTTGCTATATCAACGGTGTGATTACCTAATAATTCGAATTTTGGAGATCATCACAGCCTAAATTACGTTCTTTACTTTGTCGTTATGCAAACAAGGTTGATTTCCACGACAATTTCACTGTTTAAATACGTTTTGTTTAGCTAATAAAATGAAAACATTAATTCTAACTACTTTGGCTACGTTGTTAACATTGCAACATGAAATCCATATTTTAAACGTTGCTACGTTTCGGAAATGTCAAAGAAAACGTAATCTGCATGACACATTAAAGTTACTTTCTTACAGATCATGAAGTCAGCTAATTTCCACTCCATTCATATGCAAATCCTTTTTAATCATACACTGGCTTGTCTGGCTGTCATGTTATTTTAATTAACCTGCCATTCCCTTATCTACACTGAAATAATATAATTTCAGTAGTCCTCTACTTTGATTAAGAAATATATATATATATATATATATATATATATATATATCTCGCATAGCTCATTAGTACACCCTTGTGGTTGAATATATGTATCTATTGCAGGTCCTAGGATACAACAATGAATAATGTGGAACAAATAAATAGCAAAGGATAACTTACAATAATGAACACCTTGTGAAACAGCTGTGAAGCCCAACCTAGCAATTTAAGATTTTAATACATCAACTTTAATATTTTTGTGATAGAGGCTTGTCCTTCATTTATTTTCACAGATAATTTGTTTGTGCACTCATTGGGCAATCAAACTGAAACACTTAATTCTGGTGTGTGAAATGGAGAGTTGGGGGCTGTGTGGTTGGGAGGTTCTGCCTGTCACTTGTTCAGTCTCAGAAGGGGGGGACTGCGAAGTCCAGGCACTGCTGCTCCGCTTGTTCTGAGTGTTTGCAGTGCTAGTGTTTTTAGTTCATCAGTGTATCTCACATATTATGTGCCCAGTATGATACGGCTAGCAAACATTACTAGCAGTTAACGGCAACATGACAATAACAGTATCTTTAGATTCTGTAATGAGATGGATGGGATGAGTGGGCAATTTGACATCAATAGATGCAGAATTTAATCTGAGGGAGAGAAAATAAAGACTTCAAGGATGAGGAAAGAGGCAGAATCAAGAGACAGGAAAAACGAGCTGCATCACCTGCCACTTGTCCTCGACAGGCAGCCAGTCTCAGTTAGGGGTTCAATAGCACAGGCCTGGCCTTTGTCGTGTTTGACCTGATGGGGCTTGGATAGTTGTAGCAATATGGTGATGACTCCACCCTTCTGTGTAATGGACTCTGTGACACTTCTGCCATATTACGTAAACTAATCTAGAACCTCCAGATATGCAAACACTAACTAGAAAACCAATGTCTAATTCCATACCAACCCTGGCCTCAAATTTGATTTGGAAATGGGCACAAAAGATTAATGGCTAGGAAGAAGGGGTTAAGGACCAATAAGGAACTGTGCAACTGAACAGTCAATTTCAGTCATTTGAAAATGTTACTTGCAATTAATACATTTAATATGCAAATAGAACATTTACAATCAATTCTAACAAGTTTCAAATATTTACAAGCAAACAAATGTAAAAATATTTACTTGCCTGTAAACGTTACTTGGAATACAAGACAGATACATGTGCTATATACTTACCAACCAACTTCACAGCCAATGTCTGCAAGAAAACACACCTTTATACAAATTTAAAACAATATACTACACCAGGTTATTATCCCGCCAAGATGGCATAGCAGTCAGACGTCCTTTGTCGTCGTCTTGTCGTGTCCCGTGTATATATATATATATATATATATATATATATATATATATATATATATATATATATATTTATATTTCTTCACATATCTTTTATATATTTTATTTTCCAAAACTCTTTTAATATTTTATTTTCCAAAAACTCAACTTCAAAACTCTCTCCTGCAACCCGCATCACCAATTTAAAAAAAAGTATTATTTACCTCAAATCTGAAATCCAGAATAGAAGCTAACCAGAAGCTAGCCAGAAGCTAACCAGAAGCTAGCCAGTTTACTGGCTAACGTTAGTGTTCAGCTAACCACGGTTTGTGGTCATCAGCTATCCTTTAGCTCAAAAATCTATCACCAGTTTTGTACAACGCGACTCAGACCAGAACATACCGGACCTATTTTTCTCTACATATCCCAGATTTCAACTGCAAGCTCTGGACATTTACACCAGGATCTTGCAGCTAGCTAGCTGCTATCCATGTGACTATTGGCTTACGTCGAACCCGGAGCAAACATAAATTATTCCGGAGCTAGCCAGCTGAAGAGTTCCATCAGTCACTCCTGGGCTACAATCACCTATCCGGACCCGTTTTACTGCCAATACGGAGCCCCACCGGGCCTTCACGACTGGGAGTTATCCTACTGGCACCTCCGTCGCGACGTTACCTGAACGCCCATCTGCGCCCCGCTAATAGTTAGCTGTCTTATCGGCTGCTATCTGAATAGATCTATCGGACAATTTTTCTTGGGTCACTATAACTATATCTATTTTGCCAATTGGATTGATCCCCTCTACCACACGGAACCCCACTAATCTACAGACGGAAACGCACAAGGTGGCTAAAAACAGACCTCCATCCTATGCTAGCTTGCTACCAATGGCCCGGCTAGCTGTCTGAATCGCCGTGACCCCAACCAACCTCACTACTCACTGGACCCTTATGATCACTCGATTAAGCATGCCTCTCCTTAATGTCAATATGCCTTGTCCATTGCTGTTCTGGTTAGTGTTTATTGGCTTATTTCACTGTAGAGCCTCTAGCCCTGCTCATTATACCTTATCCAACCTTTCAGTTCCACCACCCACACATGCGATGACATCACCTGGTTTCAATGATGTTTCTAGAGACAATATCTCTCTCATCATCACTCAATACCTAGGCTTACCTCCACTGTATTCACATCCTACCATACCTTTGTCTGTACATTATACCTTGAAGCTATTTTATCGCTCCCAGAAAACTCCTTTTACTCTCTGTTCTAGACGACCAATTCTTATAGCTTTTAGCCGTACCCTTATCATACTCCTCCTCTGTTCCTCTGGTGATGTAGAGGTGAATCCAGGCCCTGCAGTGCCTAGCTCCACTCCTATTCCCCAGGTGCTCTCTTTTGATGACTTCTGTAACCGTAATCGCCTTGGTTTCATGCATGTTAACATTAGAAGCCTCCTCCCTAAGTTTGGTTTATTCACTGCTTTAGCACACTCTGCCAACCCGGATGTTCTAGCCATTTCTGAATCCTGGCTAAGGAAGACCACAAAAAATTCAGAAATTTTCATCCATAGCTACAACATTTTCAGACAAGATAGAACGGCCAAAGGGGGCGGTGTTGCAATCTACTGCAAAGGTATCCTGCAGAGTTCTGTCCTCCTATACAGGTCTGTACCCAAACAATTTGAACTTCAATTTGAACTTCAAGTCTCTCACCGTTGCCGCCTGCTATAGACCACCCTCTGCCCCCAGCTGTGCTCTGGACACCATATGTGAACTGATTGCCCCCCATCTATATTCAGAGCTCGTGCTGCTAGGCGACCAAAACTGGAACATGCTTAACACCCCAGCCATCCTACAATCTAAGCTTGATGCCCTCAATCTCACACAAATTATCAATGAACCCACCAGGTACCACCCCAATGCCGTAAATGTAACGGATGTGAAACGGCTAGCTTAGTTAGCGGTGCGTGCTAAGTAGCGTTTCAATCAGTGACGTCACTTGCTCTGAGACCTTGAAGTAGTAGTTCCCCTTGCTCTGCAAGGGCCGTGGCTTTTGTGGAGCGATGGGTAACAATGCTTCGTGGGTGTCAGTTGTTGATGTGTGCAGAGGGTCCCTGGTTCGCGCCTGGGGTATGGGCGAGGGGACGGTCTAAAGTTATACTGTTACATTGATGCTGTTGACCCGGATCACTGGTTGCTGCGGAAAAGGAGGAGGTCAAAAGGGGGGTGAGTGTAACGGATGTGAAACGGCTAGCTTAGTTAGCGGTGGTACGCGCTAAATAGTGTTTCAATCGGTGACGTCACTTGCTCTGAGACCTTGAATGTAGTGCTTCCCCTTGCTCTGCAAGGGCCACAGCTTTTGTGGAGCGATGGGTAACGATGCTTCGTGGGTGACTGTTGTTGATGTGTGCAGAGGGTCCCTGGTTCACGCCCGGGTATGGGCGAGGGGACGGTCTAAAGTTATACTGTTACATAAAGACGGCCACCCTCATAGATATCATCCTAACCAACTTGCCCTCTAAATACACCTCTGCTGTTTTCAACCAAGATCTCAGCAATCACTGCCTCATTGCCTGCATCCGTAATGGGTCAGCGGTCGAACGACCTCCACTCATCACTGTGAAACACTCCCTGAAACACTTTAGCGAGCAGGCCTTTCTAATCGACCTGGCCGGGGTATCCTGGAAGGATATTGATCTCATCCCATCAGTAGAGGATGCCTGTTTTTTTTAAATGCCTTCCTCACCATCTTAAATAAGAAGAAGAAATTTAGAACCAGGAACAGATATAGCCCTTGGTTCTCTCCAGACCTGACTGCCCTTGACCAGCACAAAAACATCCTATGGCGTTCTGCATTAGCATCGAATAGCCCCCTTGATATCCAACGTTTCAGGGAAGCTAGAAACCAATATACACAGGCAGTTAGAAAAGCCAAGGCTAACTTTTTCAAGCAGAAATTTGCATCCTGCAACACAAACTCAAAAAAGTTCTGGGACACTGTAAAGTCCATGGAGAATAAGAACACCTCCTCCCAGCTGCCCACTGCACTGAAGATAGGAAACACTGTCACCACCGATAAATTCACTATAATTGAGAATTTCAATAAGCATTTTTCTACGGCTGGCCATGCTTTCCACCTGGCTATCCCTACCCCGGTCAACAGCACTGCACCCCCCACAGCAACTCGCCCAAGCCTTCCCCATTTCTCCTTCTCCCAAATCCAGTCAGCTGATGTTCTGAAAGAGCTGCAAAATCTGGACCCCTACAAATCAGCCGGGCTAGAAAAACTGGACCCTCTCTTTCTAAAATTATCTGCCAAAATTGTTGCAACCCCTATTACTAGCCTGGTCAACCTCTCTTTCATGTCGTCTGAGATTCCCAAAGATTGGAAAGCAGCTGCGGTTATCCCCCTCTTCAAAGGGGGGGACACTCTTGACCCAAACTGCCACAGACCTATATCTGTCCTTCCCTGCCTTTCTAAGGTCTTCGAAAGCCAAGTCAACAAACAGATTACCGACCATTTAGAATCCCACCATACCTTCTCCGCTATGCAATCTGGTTTCAGAGCTGGTCATGGGTGCACCTCAGCCACGCTCAAGGTCCTAAACGATATCTTACCGCCATCGATAAGAAACAATACTGTGCAGCTGTATTCATTGACCTCGCCAAGGCTTTCGACTCTGTCAATCACCACATCCTCATCGGCAGACTCAACAGCCTTGGTTTCTCAAATGATTGCCTCGCCTGGTTCACCAACTACTTCTATGATAGAGATAAGTGTGTCAAATCGGAGGGTCTGTTGTCCGGGCCTCTGGCAGTCTCTATGGGGGTGCCACAGGGTTCAATTCTTGGACCGACTCTCTTCTCTGTATACATCAATGATGTCACTCTTGCTGCTGGTGAGTCTGATCCACCTCTACGCAGACGACACCATTCTGTATACTTCTGGCCCTTCTTTGGACACTGTGTTAACAACCCTCCAGGTGAGCTTCAATGCCATAACTCTCCTTCCGTGGCCTCCAATTGCTCTTAAATACAAGTAAAACTAAATGCATGCTCTTCAACCGATCGCTACCTGCTCGCCTGTCCAACATCACTACTCTGGACCGCTCTGACTTAGAATATGTGGACAACTACAAATACCTAGGTGTCTGGTTAGACTGTAAACTCTCCTTCCAGACTCACATCAAACATATCCAATCCAAAGTTAAATCTAGAATTGGCTTCCTATTTCGCAACAAAGCATCCTTCACTCATGCTGCCAAACATACCCTTGGAAAACTGACCATCCTACCAATCCTCGACTTCGGCAATGTCATTTACAAAATAGCCTCCAATACCCTACTCAATAAATTGGATGCAGTCTATCACTGTGCCATCCGTTCTGTCACCAAAGCCCCATATACTACCCACCATTGCGACCTGTACGCTCTCGATGGCTGGCTCTAGCTTCATACTCGTCGCCAAACCCACTGGCTCCAGGTCATCTACAAGACCCTGCTAGATAAAGTCCCCCCTTATCTCAGCTCGCTGGTCACCATAGCAGCACCCACCTGTATTACGCGCTCCAGCAGATATATCTCTCTGGTCACCCCCAAAACCAATTCTTCCTTTGGCTGCCTCTCCTTCCAGTTCTCTGCTGCCAATGACTGGAACGCACTACAAAAATCTCTGAAACTGGAAACACTTATCTCCCTCACTAGCTTTAAGCACCAGCTGTCAGAGCAGCTCACAGATTACTGCACCTGTACATAGCCCATCTATAATTTAGCCCAAGCAACTACCTCTTTCCCTACTTTATTTATTTATTTTTGCTCCTTTGCACCCCATTATTTCTGTTTTACTTGCTATATTGTATTTACTTCGCCACCATGGCCTTTTTTTTGCCTTTTCCTCCCTTATCTCACCTCACTTGCTCACATTGTATATAGACTTATTTTTCTACTGTATTATTGACTGTATGTTTGTTTTACACCATGTGTAACTGTGTTGTTGTACGTGTCGAACTGCTTTGCTTTATCTTGGCCAGGCCGCAGTTGTAAATGAGAACTTGTTCTCAACTTGCCTACCTGGTTGAATAAAGGTGAAAAAAATTACGTTTATTTATTTACAATAACATACAATTTACAACAACATACAATTTACAACATGATACAATGTAGCAAAATATCTACCGTCTTGAGGTGGGGAGCCAGCCAAGCAGTGAAAACAAGGGTGGGGAAAACATCAGACAAAACAAATGACAGTCACGATGGACAGACAAATTCACGCACATTCATCTTAACGGATGATGACCCCAGCTAGGAGCGAAAGAGCAACGAGGTTTCCCAGGTCTCTCCTTCCTTTCGTACTTCTTCCAAACCAAGTCATCCGCCCGGATGTTGAAGCACGTGTTCCCCTTGATTCTCCTCCGGTAGCTCTCCTTCTGCTTATCCTGCGCCTTGTTGATGTTCCGTCTCACCTTGATTGATAACAGAAATAAATGCAAATATATTGCATATTATTTACAAATATCTCTTGGAGGGCCAGAAAATAAATTAACAGCAGGTCATAAACCTCCACGTCCTTCTCAGCCTGTGACTGAACGTGGTCCTTAAAGGCATTCTGATCTGGTTCGATAACTTCCACATCAGGTGGAATTTCAGTGATCTCAAAGTTTGTTATTCAAAAGTAGCAATAGACAAACAATAACACATTAAGTCATCTCAAATTTGAATGACTGGAGTATATGCAATAAATTGATATACTTATATATACAATTGCATTGTTTACCTCAGTTTCCATCTCTCTGTCTTTCACGCTCTTCCCACCTCTCTCTCCCTCTGCCACTTTCTTTCTCTTCCTCTTTCTGGGCCTCTCTCCATCCAGCAAAGACAGCTAGTTAAGACTGAGCGAGCGCTTCTGCGGTGAACTAGAACTGCCGGCGTCCTCCTTACTTCACGACCGCTGCAAGATAAAATAGAGCCAAGCAACAGACGATTTGGTGCAAGAACCCTAGCAACAGCAGCTAGAACTCATCGAATCCCATTGTGATGTAGAAGGGGACACTATTTGTCATGACAGGCCCTAAAAGCACAGAAATAGTGTCCACTGCTTGTATAGTTAGTATTTTGGAACTCTCTGAATTTAGTACGACATCTGGGAACTTTTGGCATACTAACTATAGCCATACTATGACCAATAAGCATACTACATACTCAATTTACGTCACAGATAGTATGGTTAGTATGAGTATTCGAACACAGATTGACTTTAACATTTTACAATAGTTATTGCATCATATATATTGCCACCATAAGTTACATGCAGGAACACACAGGAGGAACATGGCCTTTGGGGTATTAACCATGCAACCCTCTGAGATAAAGATCAATAGTGTATTGGTAATAAGAGATGAATAGTGTATTGGTAATGAGAGAGATCTCTGGCTGGGTTTGATAGGGGAAGCTCTTCTTTCTCTCTAGAAGACGGTGTTGGGTTGGGAGCTGCTGTCTGATTGCCAGGAATCACTGTGTTCTGTGACAGCCCCTCGCTGATAAGACCTCTTTCTTGCCGCTGGATTCTCTCTCCATCTCAGTCTCTCTTCTGCACCCCCCGACCCACCCACCCACTTCTCTGCCTAGTGCCCCTGCATGCTCTCTCTCTCTGTGTGTGTGTGTGTGTGTGTGTGTGTGTGTGTGTGTGTGTGTTGTGTGTGTGTGTGTGTGTGTGAAGAGGGCTCTAGCTATCTCTATGTGATGGATAACAGAGAGTTCCAATGTATCAGACTTCCCGAACCTCTGCCAAACCCTCATACAATACATTTCTGTGAAGCACTGTATTAAGAGGTTTTCGTGCCTGGACTAGATTAGCTGTTTCCTGTTTGAGTGCTTCACAAAGTGTAGATAAATAGAGTGGGGCTGATGAGGTCATTTAATTTTTTTGACTGGCTGGGGATAGTACAGTATTGGGAGACGTGATTGATGAGATAATCCATCTGGCTCTGAGGCTAGTGGAGGCAGGGAGGGAAGAATGGGAGGGGGGAGCACAGACTACGGAGGGGATGATCATAGTTCCAAATAATGATGCACCCCATAGTGTGTGTGTGTGTGTGTCCGTCCGTCCGTCCGTCCCCTTTGTGGGCCTCATAAGGAGAGGGCAATATACAAGAGAGCCCTGTGTGAAAGCTCCTCATCTTGATGCAATAAAGGTTCAGCGGGGACATTACCTTTATTTAGGAGTTAATGATGATGAGCACTACAAAAAGTGTTACAGCTTTATCAAGCCTTTATGGTTAAGGTGAAACAAAATCAGAGGAAAGTCAAGTTTGTCTTTAAGGCTGACTACAAATAGGCATCCACAACCAATAGGTATTTCTATTGGTTCATTCTGAGAATAAACTCAGCCAGAAATACCAGAAATCTGTTTTGGCCTGAAACCATTATTAGTAAACCAGCATATCATTTGAGGCACTACACTGAGATGGGTCCCCAGTGAAACAGCATGCAGATGCTGATATGTTCCCCCTTGTCTGTATGTACAGTATCTGCTGTGGGGCTTCTTCACCAGAGGAATGATATGCCTGGGTGGATGCTTCTCTCATCGCTGGCCTCAATTATGCATGTACGTACAGTGTTACACAGGAAAATGATTCACACCCCGATTGTGACACAAAACAGTGTGACTAAAGCTATAGAGATGAGTTATTCTGAAATAAACAATTCATTGAACAGGCCCAATCACTTCTCGTTTAGAATGCAGAGGTTTTTAGTGAGTGGAGGAGAAATTAAAAGTAAGCAAAAGCCAGAGAGAAACTCTTTATTTTTGCTCAAGTCACTTGGCCGGCTAATGCCAACTTGTCTGTATTGTGTTTCATCTTTGGCTTTTCTGGTCTCCCTGCCGCTCCTCTGGTGGTTTTTACCAAATTACCATACAACGTATACACCCTGCACACCCTAATTGACAACCAAAATAAAAGCAAAGTCTTCACATGCTTTGTTGACTTCAAAAAAGCTTTTGACTGAATTTGGCATGAGGGCCTGCTGTATACACTGACGGAAAGCGGTGTTGGGAGGAAAACCTATAATATTATAAAATCAATGTACAAACAATAAGTGTGCGGTCCAATAAACACAGATTTCTTCCCTCAGGGCCGGGGGTGGGGTGAGACAGGGATGCAGATTGAGCCCCACCCTCTTCAACATTTATATCAATTAATTGGTGAGGGCACGAGAACAGTCCGCAGCACCCGGCTCACCCTACTAGACTCTGAAATTAAACATCTGTTTCAAATCAAATCAAATTTTATTAGCCACATGCGACGAATACAATAGGTGTAGACCTTACAGTGAAATGCTTAAGAAAGAAAATATTTAATAAATAAAATAAAGTAGAAAATAAAATGAACAGTAACACAATAACGAGGCTATAAGCTAAATCATGCAAATATAACTTGTCTGTGTAACCAGTATATAAGAGATCTAACGGGACTGCCCTGGGGGAGCTCACTTCAGACCAGTACTTTATTCATCTAAGTTTGACTGTGACCTCTCCAGCTTGCTGTTAATAAACAATGATTCATTTAAGATTGACTTCCATGACAATTTAGCATCACGAACTGGATGATTGATTCTGCCTGCGGAGCTTTCCAGTGGGGGTCTGCAAGGAAAACCGGTGGTGCATTTTATGAAGCGTAAGGGAAGTTCCCATCTGACCAAAAGACGACGAGGACCCGCCCAGACCCTTACTGTGAGCTGCCCAGGAGGAGACGCATCATCCATGAACAATTGAGGGAGACGGCAACTGAATTTCAGTAAGTCAATTTAATTGAATCTGAAGAAAATGTTTTTTTTAAATGTTTTTCTTTTAACTTAACAATAAAATGGTACACAGTCTTATGGTGAGAAGGCTATTTATTCACTGGTCTTTTGGTGAGAAGACTAGAGCGAGGGCAAGTAACTGTATCATGGAAAGCCTAAGGAATAGTACTGTGAATGTGGATGTGAAAGAGGTGCGTGTCTGAATGAATACCCCAACCAGTTCTGTGTGATCTATAATGTTATCAAGGGCTTCCGTCCACCTCCATCTGTCGATCTACAGGTAGTGAGCACAGACAGGAGAAGCCATTGAAAAGCTTGAGAGGGTAACAGGCGAGATGGATAAGGGTTTTTCATTGATAACCCCCGGACACTGAGATTTCCATGAGAACATGTGTACCTCTCGGGCTGGCTGTGCTGTGATCATTGCTGGTGGCGTGGATGTGAATACATAAGTTGATTTATAACGTTATATAGGGAAATTAAATGTGTGAATGGAACACTAAGGTGTGTGTGTGTGTAGGAAGATATGAAATTAAATTGTCGCCTGTATAAATCGGTTACTAGAGATTTGATTATACACACACACACACACACACACACACACACAACCAAAAAAAGAAATGTCCCTTTTCCAGGACCCTGTCTTTAAAGGACCCTGTCTTTCAAAGATAATTAGTATAAATCCAAATAACTTCACAGATCTTTATTGTAAAGGGTTTAAACACTGTTTCCCATGGTTGTTCAATGAACCGTAAACAATTAATGAACATGCACCTGTGGAACGGTTGTTAGGACACTAAAATCTTACAGGCGGTAAGCAATTATGTCACAGTTATGAAAACTTAGGACATTAAAGAGGCCTTTCTACTGACTCTGAAAAACACCAAAAGAAAGATGCCCAGAGTCCCTGCTCATCTGCGTGAACGTGCCTTAGGCATGCTGCAAGGAGGCATGAGGACTGCAGATGTGGCCAGGGCAATAAATTGCAATGTCTGTACTGTGAGATGCCTCAGACATTGCTACAGGGAGACAGGACGGACAGCTGATCGTCCTCGCAGTTGCAGACCGCGTGTAACAACACCTGCACAGGATCAGTACATCTGAACATCACACCTGCGGGATAGGTACAGGATGGCAACAACAACTGCCCGAGTTACACAAGGAACGCACAATCCCTCCATCAGTGCTCAGACTGTCCGCAATAGGCTGAGAGAGGCTGGACTGAGGGCTTGTAGGGCTGTTGTAAGGCAGGTCCTCGCCAGACATCACCGGAAACAACGTTGCCTATGGGCACAAACCCACCGTTGCTGGACCAGACAGGACTGGCAAAAAGTGCTCTTCACTGACGAGTCGCGGTTTTGTCTCACAAGGGGTGATGGTTGGATTCACGTTTATTGTCGAAGGAATGAGCGTTACACCGAGGCCTGTACTCTGGACCAGTATCGATTTGGATGTGGATGGTCCGTCATGGTGTGTCACAGCATCATCGGACTGGGCTTGTTGTCATTGCAGGCAATCTCAATTCTGTGTGTTACAGGGAAGATATCCTCCTCCCTCATGTTTTACCCTTCCTGCAGGCTCATCCGGACATGACCCTCCAGTATGACAATGCCACCAGCCATACTGCTCGTTCTGTGTGTGATTTCCTGCAAGACAGGAATGTCAGTGTTCTGTCATGGCCAGCGAAGAGCCCGGATCTCAATCCCATTGAGCACGTCTGGGACCTGTTGGATCGGAGGGTGAGGGCTAGAGCCATTCCCCACAGAAATGTCCAGGAACTTGCAGGTGCCTTGGTGGAAGAGTGGAGTAACATCTCACAGCAAGAACTGGAAAAATTATTCAATTTCTGTTAGCCACATATCTGTGGAAGTTTGTCTCAGATATTGAATCTTATGTTCAATAAAATATTTACACGTTCAGTTTGCTGAAAATAAACGCAGTTGACAGTGAGGACGTTTTTTTGTTGCTGTGTTCATTATATATATATATATATATATATTACACACACACACACCTTGCATATCCACATGTAGACGTACGGAAGTGGTGAAAAAAGTATTTGAAAAATAAATAGTATAATGGGTTATTAGATTTGATGAAGTAACAATGTGTGAATGTAAATTGGATTAGAGTTTGACTTGCTAGGTGGAGACTGGACAGAGCACGCCATCTGCAGGGGACTGATAGACAGTGCTAGCCCAGTTTTAATACATGTTTTAATCCCAGAAAATGTCTCTTCCCTTCTGAATCGGCCGATGTATTCTATAAAATTAGACGCATTACATGTTCATCTCAAAATAATATACATTTAATAAGTGTGAAGCAGAAAGTGTATATCCAACAGAAATTGGTAATAAATATTAAGTATAACATTGTTAGGGTAGACTCAAATGAAAACAATGCCTTCCAATCACGAGAAAGTTATGTTTGTTTTGTTTTTAAACCTTGTAATAGGGGAAAAAGCAGAACATTGTTTGAGAGTGATCCACGTGTATTAGCAATAGTGATTGAGAAGTTCTTCCTATTGGGAAGAAGGGAGTCCTAGTTTAAGGAAACATATGCAGACTAGTGAAGATAACAAAGTGAATGGTAATATTAGTGGCTTTCAGATAGCACTCTAATAATGCAATGTTTTAGTAATTTGAAGAAGTAAATGTTTCAATACAAGGTCACATGACGAACAGAGGGATTGAGGCTTGGGACTGACGTTAAATTAGAGGCTGTCATCTGGTGTTTGGGTTAGAGATACGTTTCCTGTGGAACAATAGATAGCCGCCAGTACTCACTGAACTCAAACAGGCTTAAAAAGGGACACAGTGGGAAAATTTGGGACAGAGGTTTGAATAATTGAATAAGAGACGTTTTTGACCATTTCCAATTATTATTAGTCAATTCTATAGTTTGGGCAGCACCACTGATTTAAGTAAGAAGGTAATGTCATCTAAAACAATAATCAGTTTCCATTACGTGGAGCTGTGTCCACAATTGAAGTAGATCTGGGTTGTGCCGTGGCGGAGATCTTTGTGGGCTATGCTCGACCTTGTCTCAGGATGGTAAGTTGGTGGTTGAAGCTATCCCTCTAGTGGTGTGGGAGCTGTGCTTTGGCAAAGTGGTTGGGTTATGTCCTGCCTGTTTGTCCCTGTACGGGGGTATTGTTGGATGGGGCCACAGTGTCTCCCGACCCCTCCTGTCTCAGCCTCCAATATTTATGCTGCAGTAGTTTATGTGTCAGGGGGCTAGGGTCAGTCTGTTATATCTGGAGTATTTCTCCTGTCTTATCAGGTGTCCTGTGTGAATTTAAGTATGCTCTCTAATTCTTTCTCTCTCTCTCTCTCTCTCTCTCGGAGGACCTGAGCCCTAAGACCATGCCTCAGGACTACCTGGCCTGATGACTCCTTAATGTCCCCAGTCCACCTGGCCATGCTGCTGCTCCAGTTTCAACTGTTCTGCCTGCGGCTATGGAAACCTGACCTGTTCACTGGACGTGCTACCTGTCCCAGACCTGCTGTTTTCAACTCTCTAGAGACAGTAGGAGTGGTAGAGATACTCTGAATGATCGTCTATGAAAAGCCAACTGACATTTACTCCTGAGGTGCTGACCTGTTGCACCCTCGACAACCACTGTAATTATTATTATTTGACCCTGCTGGTCATCTATGAACATTTGCACATCTTGGCCATGTTCTGTTATAATCTCCACCCGACACAGCCAGAAGAGGACTGGCCAGCCCTCATAGCCTGGTTCCTCTCTAGGTTTTTTCCTAGGTTTTGGCCTTTCTAGGGAGTTTTTCCTAGCCACCGTGCTTCTACACCTGCATTGCTTGCTGTTTGGGGTTTTAAGCTGGGTTTCTGTACAGCACTTTGAGATATCAGCTGATGTAAGAAGGGCTTTATAAATACATTTGATTTGATCCAAGTACCAAATATTGCGCTGATAAGCCAGCACTAACCTTTTGAAGGTCATAGCAGATTTGTTAAACTACAGGTTTCATATTTTCACTAGTTGATGTCATCGTCAGTTCAGATCATATGTCAATGCAACAGGTCAAAATGAATGGTGTCCATTCAGCTTAACAGGACACCGTATCATCTGATGTGTCTGAAGTTCTGTATACGCATGGATTTATCAAGACTTCCTGCCCAAGATGCAGTAAACTCGATTAAGAATTTATAGGACTGATTAAGATATGCAAACTAAGTACATGTTCATTTTCTTTCTTCAAGGACTTATGGAATGTCCAATAACAAGTTTTCTGATGAGTATGCCGATGATTCTGTATCCCTCCCTTTGAAATGCTTTCTGAGGAAGGTGCCTTGGGAGAAGTTTGTATAAAAAGGTACACAAATCCGTCTGTTAAGGGAGCTCCCATATTAAGTAAGGCCTGGCCATTATGTTAGTTTTTACCCTACATTTTACCACACACGCCAGTACCCACACACAATCCACCTGTTATTGAATATTTGTTAGTGGTGTTAATACTGATTTATTGTGTGGGTCTTTTTATTTTTTATTTTAGTGGGTTTTTCACAGGTTAGAAAGGATGCACCTTAAAAGGGCACACAAATGACATTTTCTGAAGTTCTATTGTCAGAGTTTGTTGCACACACGTCAGTTCTCCTGATAAGAAATATACTGAAAAACCCAATGGGAACATGGTATACAAAATGTTTGAAATGTTTGAAATATCTTTCAATTATGAGGGAAAAAAACACTAACTTAATGTGTTGAATGACTTCTGTTCTGACTTTCTGTTGAGGCCGGATCACCCTCACTAGAAAGGCTAGAGACATTGGGTGACATTTAATTGCAATATGTAAACACTGATAATTAGGATTACATTTATAATTTATCAACAGTCCTGTGCGATTCGAACCACGAGAGAGAGAGAGAAAGAGAGAGAGGGATGCCCCTGAATGAGGGAAACCTGTCTCTAGTCTATTAAACGGTTGTAATTCAAATTTTATTTGTTATTTTGATTTAACCCTCTCCTGTAGTTTTTAATTTTACATATGAATCACAATGTGAGTCATGTGTCTAAAGGGAAGAAGTGTATTGTTGTTGTTTTGTTTTTGTCTTGCTTCAATACAAATCTCACCAGATTTGGTCTGCTGGATGGTCGGGATTAGCCCTCTAACTCCTTGACTCTGTAACTGCGGTGAGATCGCCGATATGATGGGGGAGTATAAGCCAAATTGAAAAATTAATCAGTGTCTTGTTAATCTCTTTGAAATTTGTGTTAGATGCTTGTATTAAGAATATTGGTAGTAGTTATAATTTGTCATACCATACCAATTTGTCAACCATTTGTCTAGATTTCCTGAATCAGAAAATCCCTAAATTAAACTGTTGTTCTGGTCTGTCCTCTCTTGAGGTTATGTTGAAGGTGACCACAGACGGCATCTAGATGCACAGAAGTTATCATTTGGCCAAGAACAGTGTGAGCCTCACCCCCTCCAATAGGCTTAAGTAATGGCGACAGTGGCATTCACGATGGCCCTTCACCACTTCTACCTGAAACCTGAGTCCAAGCCAGCAACCTGTACACAGCATCCAGTCGAAGCTATCAACTGCCTTCTCTCATGAGTGATATGTGCCCACGTGGAGAGAGCATGGAGAAAGATCCTGTCCAAACTTCTCATGCTTTTGGTGTACTGGTAGGAAATTAGACAAGATATAATGGACCGCAAAAGATGGTGCCGGCCTTGGTGAGAGTTTCGTTTGCTGGAGGAAATCAGATAATTCCTCAGATATTGAAATTGGGACATTATAAAGGGACATCCACTTTGAACATGTGCCATTGGGAGGACGAACTGAAACACTATCTGAAGAAGGAAATGAAGAAGCACCAGAAAAATGGAATGCCGAGAGGGAGAGGATGGTCAACCGTGTCTGTAATTGATTAAGGCTTGTACAAAATTGTTTATTTGGGGTATCAGGTTGATTGTGGAGGTCTTCACACCCCGAAATGTATAGTAATTAAGACAAAATGTATTGAGATACTGATCTGTCATCAACATGCCACTCACTGTTACGGTTTTCTTCCGTCGAAAGAGAGTCGGACCAAAATGCAGCATGGTAAGTTAGATACATGTTTAATGAACGAATAAACACGAAATAACAAACGGAACATGAAAACCTATACAGCCTATCTGGTGAAATACAAACCACTAAGACAGGAACAATCACCCACAAACACACAGTGAAACCCGGGCTACCTAAATATGGTTCCCAATCAGAGACAACGATAATCACCTGACTCTGATTGAGAACCACCTCAGGCAGCCATAGACTTTACTAGACAACCCTACTCAGCCACAATCCCAATACCTTAAAACCCCACTACAAAAACACAACACAAAATAAACCCATGTCACACCCTGGCCTGACCAAATAAATATATAAACACAAAATACTAAGACCAGGGCGTGACACTCACGGCAAAAGCTCCAGCTGAAAATGTCATGACACAATTTAATTTATGGATTCTGGCAATGAAGCATATGTGTAACTGTATGAAGCAAAGGTCTTTAAGCCAGGGTTTTACAAGTTGGATTGTAAACCCAGAATGAAGAGTTTGAAGGATGAAGTGTCTGGTTTAATGCGTTGATTTTGTTTACCTACTCCTTTGATAGTTTAAGTAATAACCAAATGAATTAAATGAAATGATAATCACAGTGAGTGTTTGTGCTTTTCTAATAACCAATTTCTGTATTAATGCAAGTGACTGATTGATCGTGGCTAGGAGGAATCCTCACAATTAGTATCTGCAATTCGGCAGTATGGCCAGAACCTTATTTTGAGAACGAAGGGGATATCTCCGTTTCAAGGTCTCAGCTTGGAGAGAAGCCTCGTGAGGTATCGGTCGGTCACATGCATGAACCAAACATTAATGATGAATTAATTATGAATAAGCTAAATCATGCAAATAACACTTGTTTGTGTAAGCAGTAAAGAGAACTGGACTGCCCTGACAGAGCTCACTTCAGACTGATACTTTATGCATCTAAGTTTGACTATGACCTCTCCAGCTTGCTGTTAATAAAGAATGATTCATTTAAGATTGACTTCGACTGTCCCTGTGTAGAATTTCCATGACAATGTACAGAATCAGTGAGCATAGCCTTGCTATTGAGAGAGGTCACCATACACAGACATGGCTCTTAAGAGATGACAGGATATATGTGGCCACTGCTCACAAAATTAGGTGGAAACCGAGCTGCAGTTTCTAACCTTTCCTCAAATTACACAAACCCACAAAGAATTTGAACACAAATCAACATTTTGACAAACTCTGAGGTGGAATACCACAGTGTGCAATCACAGTATTAAAATCTGTGACCTGCTGCCACAAGAAAAGGTCAACCAGTGGGTCAAAAACCAATGTAAGTATAACATGTTTATTTATCCCGTCATTTGTATATTATTATATTAATAGCCATTTAGCAGACGCAAAGTAATTTACAATCATGCCTGCATACATTTTACTTATGGGTGGTCCTGGGAATTGAATCTACTACCCTGGCATTACAAACGCCATGCTCTACCAAATGAGCTACAAAAGGACCATTTGTTAGGTGCCTCCTAAGAAGAGGTAGGTGCAGGAGTCAGGAGCAGGAGAGCAAGGAATTCCAGTTGGACCAGTCGTTTATTATAAGTCCCAACCCATCAACAACAGGCGGGGAAAATCACGAAATACACAAAGGAGAAACCTCTACTGCTAATACAGTACCAACAGGTACAACGACAGTGAGGGAAAAAAACCTGTGGCGCAAACACGCAACCCTAACAGAGCTAACACAGCAAAATAATCCCACACAAAGATTAGCAGGCAGCGGAGGTTAATAAACCCACCGCAATGAATCAGACACAGGTGATAACAAAACAGACAGACACAAACGAAAAGGAAAAATGGATCGGTGGCAGCTAGTAAGCCGGCGACGACGACCGCCGAGCACTTCCCGAACACCTTTGGTGGAAGTCGTGACACCATTTTAGAATTTGCACATTATGTAACAGTTAAATGTTATACAGTACATTTCTTGATCCCTAATATTATCTTTTAAACATTATTCTTCTCTTGAAACTTTGTGTGTAATGTTTACTGTTAATGTCTGTTAATTTTCATTTTTGTGTTTAATACCCTTTGTTGGTTTTTGGCATTGTTTGATTATTTCACTTGCTTTGGTAATGTAAACCCATGTTTCCCATGCCAATAAGGCCCCTTTGAATTGATCAAAGAGCGAGTGAGAGCGAAAGCATGAAAGCATTGATCAAAGAGCGAGTGAGAGCGAAAGCATGAGAGAATTGTTATGTCGAAGGCAGCTCTGATACAGCTCTGTAGAGGTGGAAGAGGAAATTACTACAGTTTTGGAGTGAAAGTGTGATGACGTACGTGCCTGGTGTTGTAGTCCCAGAAAAGTCTGTAATTGAATTTAACTTGTATCGTATCAGCATGATAAATCAGCCTGGCAAACAAGAGTACCTAAAGTAATTTCTTCTCTTACAAGAGCATTTGATTCAAATTCATTCTCAAACTATCATCCAATTCTGGTTTGTCCTTAAAAAGTTGTGTTCTATCCTGTCCAGGTCCTCTCCCCAGTCCAATCCTTACCGCCCTGCACGCCACAGCTGGTCCTGCTAAGCCTGGTCTGCAGTGGGATTGTCTACAGATGTGCCGGTCTCAGTCTGGAGGGTGCCCAGCCTCTCTGACCTAGCACAAATCCCAAACGTGCCTCCCATCTGCCTCTGCACCTGTCACTGACTGCAACAGTTCGGGAACATTACAATACTAAACAGCGACACACACTCTTCCATTGTGTTCGTTGATGTTTGGTCATAAATGTTTAAATGTAGTTTTGTCTTTACATGTGATTCTTCTAGAGGGAATCTTAATGCAGTGAAATTATAACCTCCAATAGACATGGTCTCTTTAACTATGTCATCATCATGGGACACCATCACTCATTGGCTGCTGCATCAACTGATGCCATGGGACTAGCCATGTCAAACACAATTTGGGAGAGAGCATAAGGGGTGGTGTTGTGGAGTAGAGCAGGCCCTGCCTGTCCTATACAGGCCCCACCCACACGCCCTTACGTCCCAGGACTGCGTCTCCGCCGTTCACACTGACACTCGCCAGATTGCCAGCTGAACCTTGTCCCCATGGATACGATGTCAACAAACACAGCGAGCAGCAAACACGGATACAACCATACAACACTGGAAAAGAGCCTAATTACC
Organism: Oncorhynchus tshawytscha; assembly: GCF_018296145.1. Classification (NCBI taxonomy): domain Eukaryota; kingdom Metazoa; phylum Chordata; class Actinopteri; order Salmoniformes; family Salmonidae; genus Oncorhynchus; species Oncorhynchus tshawytscha. The sequence continues at coordinate 36,732,676 of NC_056430.1, read as the reverse complement.
TACTACATGGCAGACAGTTACTACTTTGTCCTTTGTTAAGGCTAAAGTGTAGTTGGCTAATGTATGGCTGCAGTAACAACACGAGGATCCCATTGTCATGTGAATACTAGCAGTATATTCAGTGCAGGCCAAAGTGCTGGTCTGGGATGCAGTTCTACAGGATGTGTTTAAACAAACTTAGCGTCCAACATTCCAACTGTCTGACATTAGCATTAGGTATTACGCAGGCAGAAGGATGTGATGAGATTTTCCATTTCCTGTATCGTCTGGGAGTTGTAACTAATGTTTCCTTTGATGTTAATAATAGGGGCCCGTTGCCCTGTAATGCATTGTATCCATTCAACACTTACCATAAAGGTCCCTTCTGAAAGTTAAAATCAGACCAACAGACACCAGGACTTCCCATAAAACCACCTGTGTCTTCAAGGGTAATGTTGGGGATGCGTTCACCCGTTACCAGCACCACCTCACATGACAGAATGGCCAGCTGCAACATCCCCAGATGCTCGCTTGGCCCCAGTGTGTGTGTGTGTGTGTGTGTTCCATAAACCCCACACCTGCCAGACTTGAGTGTTCAGAGTACAGAGCCCTTTTTTTGCTCACAGCCCCCATGAGAGTGAGGGAATGGAATGAGTCCTCTGCACTTTAAGAACTGGAGACGAATGGGGAAAGTATCTGTAAGATGCCTTGTCTGAGAGAAGAAAAGGGGACATTTGAAACATTTATGCAGTAACTGTTGCCCCTTGATTTGTTGATTGTTTCTCTTAATGATGAGAACGGCCTGTTTCAATTACTTTTCTGTTGGTTTGTGGAGTGAGTGTGCAAAAATGACAGGAAGATGGCGCCATCTTGAGTTCAAAAGACTATACTGTTGGAAATAGGAGTTCAGGAAGAAACCTTATATGGGGTGTGTGGGCAAGCGTGTGCGTTTGTATGTGTGCGGGCATGCATAGTGTCTTTGATTGTAAGTCCTTACTTTTTCTCATTCTCTCTCTATTTATTTATCTTTGTTTTGGTTTAGTTTTAGAACATTGGTCTCTTAGTATTAGGAGACTGCTTGGACCAAGCTGCTACATTTTATAGATTAAGTAGTGCATGTGGGCTATGAGACACTCAACTCTTGGAAACCAAGTAATAACACTAGATTACGCCCTCCAGTTCCTTACAAAGCACTCAGTCTAATGTAGCAACAAGCTAGTCTATCAAAGTATCAGAGGCAGCAGGAAAACAGTTTGATATTCTGGGTGGAAGGGACTCTGTACAAAGGCTGTGTTTGAAGTGGTTTAATCTAGGAAGCCTTCACAGAGGGAGACAGGAAGAGCCTACCGGAGCCTCAAGGATGCCTATCAAAGGCCGGAGGGACAAAGTGATCCTCCTGAGGGGTAAAGGGAAGGTCAGCGCTTTCCAGGATCCCTGGGATGTTCCTGCCCTAAATTTAAAGGGAAATTTGTTTAGTAGTCATCATCTCTAGCACCACCCTAGCATATGTGGGGGGAAAAGGAGGGGATAATAAGTGTTTCCAATGATGTTGGTGCGCATCATGTGTGATTTTAACCAATTATGAGTAGTTTTCTACCAATTGGTTGATGATGTCATTGAAAACACTTACCTTCCTCTATCTTTTTGACTACAAAACATAGAAATGCGCCATTTTCACAAATGTTGATATTGGGGCGGTGGTGATGATGAATATGAAGTTGAGAAATGTATATTTCCCCATTAACCATTTTTTAAAAAACATTTTAAATGTGTCGGGACATCCCAAGGATCTCGTATAGCACAGACCGTAAAGGGAAGGGCAGGGTGATCTTAGTCTGCATGGAGCTTGATCGCAATCTGTATTTCTGCAATTCCTCACATCCCATCTCCTTGCCTCCTCTGCAACCATATTGGAGAAATCCTTCCTCTCAGATATTTTTCTCTAATGCATTTTGAGGAGAAAGGATGCTAGCAACAAAGGAAAGGAATTGAGAAAGAGCCAAGGACACAAATGGAACAGGTTAAGGCCAGGAAAAGACAGCTACATTACAGTAAGATAGCAACAGTATCCTAACATAAACAACCACAATGATAAACACAGCTACTGCCCTAAAATTAGAGTCTCCACGTCCTGGGCCCATTGTGCTGCACATGCACGGACAACACAACCCCAAACTTCCTCTGAGGCAATTCATTAACATTGCTGTTTGCCTCAGAGCCGCAAGGAAACTGAGCTGGATCGATATGTGGTGAGGAAAGGGAGGACAGATGACATTATTTTGACGGGGTGGTGACCTTGTGTTCCTCCAGCGAATTCCTCATAGGAGAAGAAAACACTGGTAGCCATTGATGAGAAGGATGTTTGTCTCCGGTCAGTATGATTGCAGTTTCCATAAGCTCCCTTTTTCTGTTTTGAACAGAGCCAAGGCCTCACCAAGGAAGTTTAGTTCATTTGATTTGTCCATATTACTCATTTGGGGTCTGAAAACTTTTTGGGAGAATGAGAAGCAACCTCAGAATAAAAATCCTGTATCTATGGGCTACAATAGTGTATTAGGCTATCTGCATCTCTTAATGACAGCGCTACATAGCCTACCCAAGCCCATTCCTGAATCCTGGCATGTCACGCAGGTAAATCATTCATTGAATTGTAACATCCGATTGGCTCTGTTGCTCATTTGAAAATAAAAAAACAGCCAGCCGTATATTGAGATGCTTTTTTTAATGGAAAAAACCCTGTTGTGTGAGTGTTGACCAAGAAGATGGGATACTTTATACATCAATATTCATGAATACGAATAACTTACTGTGCCGACACCATGGGCACAGTAAACAAATCTACATAACAATACAAAAGTGTTAACTTGGCCACCACATTCATGTAATACTCACAGTCAATAAATGCATCGTGAGGGTACCATTCTGGTGTGGTTGAAAAAGAGCAAATGAATTTCAAATGGGAGCATTTAAAGGGATAGCCCCACCTATTTCAGGTAAGCCCCACCTCTTTTTTTACAGGACCATTGAGGGAGTTTGATTAAGCTGAATTGTGGTGCACCAGGCTATGGCCCGTGATGTGAACCGGTTGAATCGGTGATGGAGGCGCACCATTTTCAAATCAAACAGTAATCTGCCCCAATCTGTCATGTCAATACTGCAGCATGATGCATCGTTTAGAAACATACAGCATCTATTTTTGGGGGCTATCGGCTGAAACAAGGCACCTTGCTCACACTCGGGAGGCAGCACGGTTCCAAAACGAAAGCAACCAACGCTAACCCAATTCACTTGGGGAAGGCCAAGGGAATAAATAGAATCCTCTCAATGTTTTACAGCTGGTTGGTATATGCCATGTTTTATCACATCCACTAAGGGTCAGACTTGTGCCACATGTCACTGGGAATGCAAGTGTTTAAGCTTTGGGTTCTACAGATTTCTCTGACATCTTACCTCTCTCGGTTTCGGAAGTTGAAATGTACATTATACAATTGCAATAAAATAAACAAAAGAGATATTTAATTACCTCAAATTTTGCCTTGGGTATTAAACAAAGGAGACCACTGTTCACCACAGTTTAACCGCACTGGCAGATTTTTCAAGAGCAACGCTGACATCTTTCATAGAATCCCATAAACCCTATGCAAAAGCTTGCTGCTTCTAACCATATAAAATGAACTGTCACTCCAGGGAAAAGAGCGAGAGAAGAACAGACAGACGGAGGAGAACGAGAGGAGCCAAGCAAGACGTCCATTTAATTAACCTATTAGAGTGACACACTGCCCTGGCAATTTAATATTGTGTGTGTGTGTGTCAGAAGACTAAAAGCTTAAGAGAGACATTGGCCTCTCTCTCACTGCAGCATTGCTGCCTTTGCATGCTTATCAGCGTTTATGCATCTACTGCGATAGAGAGATAGTTACAGCCTGGTGGATAGAGGAGGGGAAGCGAGACAGAGGGAAGGGGAGAGAGAGAGACATACACACACACACAGATAAAATAGATATGTAGAGACTACAGAGAGGGGGTTGCACAGTAGGAAAGTGAGCCGAAAGACCATGATTAAATATATATATATATATTTTTTTCTCCACTTAGGCATTTAGCAGACACTCATCCAGAGTAACTTACAGTTAGTGTATTCATCTTAAAGGGATAGTTTGGGATTTTGGCAATGAAGCGCTTTATCTATGTCACATCTGCTCCGGCGCGTAACGTCACCGGTTTACAAACCACTGGTCCTGGCAACCAATCATTACGCACACCTGGCAACCATCATTACACACACCTGAGCCCCATCATCAGTTACACCTGGACTTCAATTACTACCTTGATTACTTACCATTTATCTAGCACTCTGTTCTGTCAGTCATCAGGTAGTATTGTTTATGTTTCCTTGTTAGATGATGCTCTTGGTTTGCATTAGGTCCATGGTCATTAAACTCACACTGCACTTGTTTCCCTACTCCCATTACAGAATACTACCTCACAAATTATGGAAGCAGCAGTAGTGAACTGTGTGCCAGACAGTTGGCGAACAGGGACACCTACTCTGCCAACACCACGATCAGCTGGTGCAACTGTGTGTGACTATGGATGAGGTCCTCCACCCGAGAGGATTCACTTGCAAATAGCGGAGGGCCTTCTACCACGAGTCGTCCTAGCGAGCCAGTCCCCCAGCCTACCCAGCAGTCAGCCCAGGTCAGTGATGCCCAACTATCTCCCAGACATATGACGGGACTCCATCCAAATGTTGTGGCTTCCTACTCCAGGGTCAAACACCTCTCCATGACAGCACTGGAGACATTGCGTGTCACTTTTGCAGGCAGGAGGGGCTCCAGTGGTGTCTGGTGCATCTCAAGCCGAAGTCCACTAGGGCAGAGGGACAGCCCTGTGATTATCTATCTCCCCGGGTAGGCGTAAGTATTCCCTCATCGTTTTCCGCCAAATCCTTCTTGGTTTCTATTTCCCTGGCTGGCTGTCCCTCAGGTGTTGTCTCCACAGCTCTAGTGGACTCCGGTGCCGCAGGGAATTTTATCAACAGTCCCTCAACTCCTCTCTGAACATCACCACATCTGCTCTCCTATCCTTTTCTGTTCCATGCCCTGGATAAACAACCATTGGGATCTGGCACCATCACGCACGCACATCACATATACGTACCCATGGAGGTGAGGGATTGACTGTTGACCTGGGCGCACGCATCCCTTGCCGCTGGACACCCACACTAGACAGACCATCTCCACTAAGTACTGGTGGCCCAACTTTTCCCAGGACGTTTCCCGTAGCCTAGCAGCAGGTAGCCTAGTTGTTAGAGAGTTGGGCCAGTAACTGAAAGGTAGTTGGATCGAATCCCCGAGCTGACAAGGTAAAAATCTGTCATTCTGCCCCTGAGCAAGGCAGTTAACCCACTGTTCCCCGGGTGCTGAAGACGTGGATGTGATTATGGCAGCACCTCTGATTCAGAGGGGTTGGGTTAAATGCAGAAGAAACATTTCAGTTAAATATCTAGTCCGTTGTATAACTGAATGCATCTCCCTTTCCCTAATTCATGCTCCAACTATTCCCAAACAATCTCCCTGGCACACTCTGACAAGGAAACTCTGCCCCCTTCCAGTGCCTCAGCGGCCTTGGTCCCATCTGTCACGGGCATACAGTTTCACCACTGTTAAGGTTCTTGTGGACAGAATTTCTAAATCCTTCCATTTTCTCCCTCTCTCTGGCCTCTCTACCACCCTCCAGGTCGATGAGGCACTGTTCCAGCAGGTCCTCCAACACAATGGCCTTCGGAGGACATCTTTGACGTGCCCACATTTCACTTCACTGGTGTGGAGAGCCTTCATAGAACCTGGGGGTCAAGGTCAGCCTCACTTCCGGGTACCTGCCTCGCTCTAATAGGCAGATGGAGATGATGAACCAGCAGTTGGAGATGTTCCTGAGGAGTCACTGCCAGGACCGGCTGGGGGAGTGGGCCCCAATGCCTCCCCTGGGTGGAGTACACCCAGAATTCATTACATCACTCCTCCACCGTGTTGATTCCCTTCCAGTGTGTTCTGGGTTATCAGCCAGACTGAAGCTCCTGCGGTGGACAAGTTATTCAGGTGCACAGAAGAGGTCTGGAACAATGCCCATGTGAGGTTCCAGGGGGCCGGCAGAAGGATGCAGGCAGATCGATAATGCAGTGAGGCTCCCGTGTTCCATCCTCGTGATCGCATCTCGCTCTCCATCAGGAACCACCCACTCCGTCTTCCCTGTTAGAAGCTGAGACCCCAGTTTGTGGGGCCTTTCAAGGTCTTCCGGAGGGTCAATGAGGTTACATATACACTACCGTTCATGAGTTTGGGGTCACTTAGAAATGTCCTTGCTTTTGAAAGTAAATAAATTTTTCTTCATTTAAAATAATATCAAATTGATCAGAAATACCGTGTAGACATTGTTAATGTTGTAAATGACTATTGTAGCTGGAAATGGCAATTTATTATTATTTTTTAATGGTATCTACAGAGGCCCATTATCAGCAACCACTCCTGTGTTCCAATGGCACGTTGTGTTAGCTAATCCAAGTTTATCATTTTAAAAGGCTAATTGAGCATTAGAAAGCCCTTTTGCAATTATGTTAGCACAGCTGTCCTGATTTAAAGAAGCAACAAAACTGGCCTTGTTCTGGCAGTTTCATTTGAATTGTACCTGCAAAACACCAGTCTCAACATCAACAGTGAAGAGGTGACACCGGGATGCTGGCCTTCTAGGCAGAGTTCCTCTGTCCAGTGTCTGTTCTTTTTGCCCATCTTAATGTTTTTTTTTGATTGGCCAGTCTGAGATATGGCTTTCTTTTCCTAGAAGGCCAGCATTTTGTGGGTACCACTTAATGAAACTGACAGTTGAGGACTTGTGAGTTAAGAACTTTCAAAGTTCTTCATGTCTTAAAGTAATGATGGACTGTCGTTTCTCTTTGCTTATTTAAGCTGTCTTTTACAAAATAGGGGCTATCTAATGTATGCCACGCGTACCTTGTTACAACACAACTGATTGGCTCTAATGCAAAGCTGTCATCAAGGCAAAGGTTAGCTACACTTTTTTGGTTACTACATGATTCCATATGTGTTATTTCATAGTGTTGTTTTCACTTATTCTACAATGTAGAAAATAATAAAAATAAAGAAACCCTTGAATGAGTAGGTGTGTCCAAACTTGACTGGTACTGTGGGTCCTGGATGGCCGGAAGCTTGGCCCCAGTGATGTAATTGGCCTTACGCACTACACTCTGTAGCTCCTTACGGTCAGATGCCGAGCAGTTGCCATACCAGGTGGTAATGCAACCGGTCAGGATGCTCTCGATGGTGCAGCTGTAGAACGTTTTGAGGATCTGGGGACCCATGCCAAATCTTTTCAGTCTCCTGAGGGGGGAAAGGTGTTGTCGTGCCCTCTTCACGACTGTCTTGGTGTGTTTGGATAATGATAGTTTGTTGGTGATGTGGACACCAAGGAACTTGAAACTCTCGGCCCGCTCCATTACAGCCCCGTCGATGTAAATAGGGGCCTGTTCCTGTAGACCACGATCAGCTCCTTTGTCTTGCTCACGTTGAGGGAGAGGTTCTTGTCCTGGCAATGCACTGCCAGGTCTCTGATCTCCTCCCTATAGGCTGTGTCATGGTTGTCTTGTGTCATCAGCAAACTTAATGATACAAGTCAGATATGCAAGTTAGTTCATAGCTCACACAAGTGTGTTCTGTGTAATCTAGGGGAAAACTAAATAATAGATGCAGTTATGGTGGTAGCTAACTCATGTCTGAGTGTTGACTTCGATAAGGTTTGTTGCTCCAAGTTCACTGTGACTAATACAGTGAACTTGGAGCAACAAACCTTATCGAAGTCAACGGCCTTAATCTAATTCAATCAGGAGCTACAGTTAGTCTACATCAGCAAATAATACAATGAGGGTTTCCACTAGTTCCCACAGCCACAAAGTCAAAATTGGTTATATTGTAAAAATTCTTGAAAACAAAAATGTGCTTTTTGGTCTTAATTTAATGTTCCTTAGGCATGGGGTTAGCAGTACGGTTAATGTTAGGGTTATGTTTAAAATGAATTTTTAAGAAGATAAATTGCAGAAATAGGCTGGCTTTTTGACTTTGTGGCTTCGGTAACTAGTGGCTACCTAGAATTAACTTGACCCGAGTTACTGCCCTGAAGACACACTCCATCAACAGTAATGTGTGTTATTTGAAAAGTGATTAAATATTGACTTACTTTTTGAAAATCTTCCTCTGATTTGTCATCCAAAGGGTCCCAGTGTAACACTTGTCGTCTGGGGAAGGAGAGGAGGACCAAGGTGCAGCGTGGTAAGTGTTCATATTATTTAATGAAATATGCAACACTAGACAAAACAACAAAACACGACAAACAAACAGTCCTGAAAGGTGAAACAAAAACACTAAACAGGAAACAACCACTCACAAAACACAATGGAAAACAGGCTCCCTAAATATGGTTCTCAATCAGGGACAACGATTGACAGCTGCTTCTGATTGAGAACCATACCAGGCCAAACACAGAAATAGAAAATCATAGACAAACTAACAGACAACCCACCCAACTCACGCCCTGACCATACCAAAACAAAAGACAAAACAAAGGAACTAAGGTCAGAACGTGACACCCAGCTATAACATGTAGTGTTGTTTTGTTAGTTAAAATCCTTCTTTATATCCCAAAAACTCTGTTCCCAAAAAGCCATCGATTTGAGTAATCCACTCGTTCAACATGCAGAGAAAGGAATCCAAAAATCTACCCCTAAACTTTGTTTCAAAAAGTCAAAATATGTTTCCATTTACTCCTCAGATACCCTAAAATGTAATCACACGATAATATTTCTTATGTAAAGAAGTGTGTTTGATAGGAAACCAATTTTAGCAGCTGCGTCCTGTCTTCATGGCCCGCTCAAACACAAATTTCAAAGACTGTGTCCCTGTACTAAAACTGATATTTCTTATTCGTTTTTTAAGTTACAAGCCTGAAATCTTGAACATAGACTGCTGACACCATGTGGAAGTCATAGGAATTGCACCCAGGGAGCTAATTTTCAATATGACCTTTTACTTGCCCTTCTAAGATGATGGTCTCTCCAAAAAAATAATCTGTTTAGATTTTCTTCTGATTTTCTTCTACCATATCTATTGTGTTATATTCTCCTACATTATTTTAACATTTCCACAAACGTCAAAGTGTTTTCTTTCCAATGATACCAATTATATGCATATCCTGGCTTCAGGGCAGTAGCAACAGGCATTTTACTTTGTGCATGTCATTCAGGCGGAAATTGGAAAAAAAGGGGCCTAGCCCTAAGACGTTTTAAACATACCCGGTTTGATAAAATAGTAGATTAATGACCCAGCTAAGCAGAGACAAGCTGTAGAGGCATTATGGTTGTGAAGTGCATTATCAACTGTGTTAGAATAGCATAACATGTTTTACTGATTGATGCTGACCAAAAATCGTATTCAAAGGTCTCTCCCAGTCCCTTGAGAAATCTAATGCAATAGTAACTTCAACCTATTTCAAATGGCTTGACTTTTGTTGTTGTTCCTTCGTCTTGTTTCAAAACCATCCTGATTGGTTTCAAGTGCAACGCAGGGTAAGCATTTCCAATCTGTAGGGAGTTGTAATAATTGCACCCAAAGGTTTTCACTAAGTGGCCTCTTTGGCAGTCAGACCACTTCAGAACTTTCCATGGGTGATATTTTTTTGGGCTCCGGTGACATTATTTCTCAATCTGAGCAGCAGCACATCCCAGTAAGCAATATTATGTGGAAAATACGTATTTTAACCAGATGTTGACATCACATGCATTTCAGGTGCTGAATGAAAGGATAGAAGTCATCATTCTGAAAAGATGTCTATACAGACGTCAAAAATCTGTATTTTCCCAACATTGAAAATACATATTTTTCAGAAGTTGAAATCAAGTGCATTTTAGGTGACGAATGAAAGTTGCAAATAAGTTATTTTAACCCTATTTACAGACATTGAAAATCCATATTTCTTGATAATTGATTCTACGACCAGATTTCAACTGCTATACATTAAATTAACCACATATTATATACCACATACGAAAGTATATGGACACCCTTTCACATTAGTGGATCCGGCTACTTCAGCCACACCCATTGCTGACAGATGTATAAAATTGAACACACAGCCATGCAATCTCCATAGACAAACATTGGCAGTAGAATGGCCTTACTGCAGATCTCAGTGACTTTCAACATGGCACCGTCATAGGATGACACTTTTTTAACAAGTCGGTTCGTCAAATTTCTGCCCTGCTAAAGCTGCTCTGGTCAACTGTAAGTGCTGTTATTGTGAAGTGAAATGTCTAGGAGGAACAACGGCTCAGCCGCAAAGTGATAGGTCAAACAAGCTCACAGAAAGGACCTCCAAGTCTGAAGAAAGAAGATCGTAAAAATCGTCTGTCCTCGGTTGGAACACTCACTACCGAGTTCCAAACTGCCAGCACAAGAACTGTTCGTCGGGAGCTTCAAGGAATGGGGTTCCATGGCCGAGCAGCCGCACACAAGCCTAAGATCACCATGCACAATAACCAACCGTTGGCTGGAGTGATGTAAAGCATAGTGCCAACTGTAAAGTTTGATGGAAGATTAATGGTCTGGGGCTGTTTTTCATGGATCGGGCTAGGACCCTTAGTTCCAGTGAAGGGAAATCTTAACGCTACAGCATACAATGGCATTCTTGATGATTCTGTGCTTCCAACTTTGTGGCAACAGTTTGGGGAAGGCCCTTTCCTGTTTCAGCATGACAATGCCCCCTTGCACAAGGTGAGGTCCATGTAGAAATGGTTTGTCGAGATCGGTGTGGAAGAACTTCAATGGCCTGCACAGAGCCCTGCGCAGGCGGCAGGTAGCCTAGTGGTTGGGCGTTGGGCCAGTAACTGAAAGTTGCTGGAGGGAATCCCAGAGCTGATAAGGTAAAAATCTGTTGTTCTGCCCCTGAGCAAGGCAGTTAACCCACTGTTCCCCAGGTTCCAAAGATGTGGATGTCGATTAAGGCAGCCCCCCGCACCTCTCTGATTCAGAGGGGTTGGGTTAAATGCAGAAGACGCATTTCAGTTGAATACATTCAGTTGGACAACTAACTAGGTATTTCCCTTTCCTCAACCCCATCGAACATCTTTTGGATGAATTGGAACGCCGACTGCGAGCCAGGCCTAATCGCCCATCACTGCCTGACCTCACTAATGCTCTTGTGGCTGAATGGAAGCAAATCCCCGCAGCAATGTTCCAACATCTAAGGGAAGGCCTTCCCAGAAGAGTGGAGGATGTTATAGTAACAAAGGGGGACCAACTGCCAAGTCATATGTTTGACGAGCAGGCGTGAAATCACACCTCTTAATTGGAAAGAGGAGCCAACTGAAGATTGCAACAAAACATTTATTATTGCTCCCATCTATCACATGCATTTATGTTAGCTTTTGCAAGAGTTTTATAACTGGAAGTTATGGTGTTCATAGCAGTCAAACACATGGAATAAACCGACACAACACTTCAACTACAATAACATTCTGAGTAACGGCCACAGATATTTTTTTCTTGCTATGATTGTGATATGTTGTTTATCTAACTTAGTTGAATGCACAGACTGTAAGTCACTCTGGATAAGAGCTTCTGCTGAATGACCAAAATGTAAATGTAAAAACAAACACTTTCAAAGCACGCTGGGTATTATTCTAATAAGCGCTGCCCCCAAGCAAGTCCAAATTTGGCCGGTGCGGACCAGATCCAAATCTAAACAAATCATAGACGTCTAGGCTATGTTTCACAAGTTTGAACATCACAATAGCACAGTAGAGCACAGTAGAACACAGAAGAGTACGGTACAGGACAGTAGATTAATTCAGTACAGTAGTGTACAGTAGGGTACAATACAGAACACTTTACTTTTCTTTACTTTACTGTACTCTAGTTTGCTCTACTGTATTTTACTGTACTATACACTTCTTTACTGTACTGTGTGCTGTACTCTGCTGTGCTCAAGGCCGGTCCGGACCGGACCAAATCTGAACCAATTAGAGACGTCTATTTTTGGGCTAAATCCAGCTCGGTCCGGACTGCACCAAAAAAATACCAAAAGACGTCACCTGAAGTCAAATGCTTTGTGAGATGTTTGTGATTATTCACTCGTGTCAGACAAAAACAAAACACAGTACAGTCATGACTTAAATGTATTCAAATGACATCTAGGTCATTACACAAAATGAGTGCCTTTTGCGTCCCTTTCATATTTCAAGTTGAAATTGTGCCACAACATTGTATTTTAAAAGCCTGTTATATTAAATAACGTGCCATTTAATATAGACCACATGGATAATTCAGTCAATCTGATTATTAATGTCCCTCCATGCACCCTCTGTGACTTCTATGAAGATTTTAACCCACTTAAGCCCCATATTTCTTCAAGTTTTCACCATCACTGTAAAACCTTAGTTATTTTTTTGCATTTCAGAAGATTCTTATTTATTTTATGTGATTAGTGATATATTGATGTCAGTCCCTCACTTTAAGGTCAACCCTGTAACGTGAACTGAACTCTTGTTTTAATATGGTGAAAATGAAACATTTAACATCTAATAATCAAAACATAGTGTAAAAGCAGGTGAGCTGGTTGTACTCTTTTTGGGAATTTGCTTGTTTTTTTGTGGCGTAAAACTGAGCCGGTCGACCATAACACCCTGTTACACATAGATAAAAATGTTTAAACAATTTATACTTTTTTGTGAAGCTTGCATTCAATTGCCGCCTACTGTTGCACATAACAAGGGTATTTATTGCTGATTCAAGATTAAATTGTCGACCCTGTTTACGGTCAACTCTGTTACTTTATTTGGCACTTAGACACTTAGTCATTTTGGGGGGTTAAAATTAGGTTAAATCAACAAAAAAATGTATGACTAAGTTAGACTTCTCAAAAGGCACCAAACTGATGGAATGACCCGTCTATGTAACACAATTGTGGACAGTACAGAGTTTATTTCAACAGAGTACAGTTTAATTCAGTTGCGTACAGTACATCAGAGTACAGTAGATTACAGTTGAGTTTAATTCAGTAGAGTATAGTAGGATACAATACAGTACTTTATATTGTACTCTACCCTACTGTGCTGTACTCTACTCTACTATACAGAACTGTACTTATTTACTGTACTGTATCCTACTTTGCTCTACTGTACTGTACTGAACTATACTATACTTTTCTTTTCTGTACTGTATACTGTATGCTGTGCTTTACAAACTTGTGAAACTTAGACTTCTATGATTGGTTCAGATTTGGTCCGGTCCGACCTGCTTGTCAAAACTGACACACACACATACACACACACACAGATGCACAGACAGACATACGCACACAGGCACACACAAACATACCTGTTCCTGTTTGAAAGAGCGTTCTTTGTTTTCAACAAAAAGTGTTAACTTTACTTTTTTTGCTTTATCGAAATATTTTATTTTCATCCAAATATCAGATGGTTACTGTTGTTTGTTTTATTAAGCATTAACATGATGATTTGAGTGGAGTAAGAACTACAATGTCAAATCATCTAACTATGTTACATTTATTTTTCCCCAAATAAAGGCTTACTTTTTCCAAAACTTTGTAAATTGGTTAAATTGTTGCTGAAAAACAAATGGCAAACACTGTGACAACCAACCCCATACTGTGTGACAACCCCATACTGTGTGACAACCAACCCCATACTGTGTGACAACCCCATACTGTGTGACAACCCCATACTGTGTGACAACCCCATACTGTGTGACAACCAACCCCATAGTGTGTGACAACCCCATACTGTGTGACAACCCCATACTGTGTGACAACCCCATACTGTGTGACAACCCCATACTGTGTGACAACCAACCCCATACTGTGTGACAACCCCATACTGTGTGACAACCAACCCCATACTGTGTGACAACCAACCCCATACTGTGTGACAACCCCATACTGTGTGACAACCAACCCCATACTGTGTGACACTGTGTGACAACCCCATACTGTGTGACAACCCCAACTGTGTGACAACCCCATACTGTGACAACCAACCCCATACTGTGTGACAACCCCATACTGTGTGACAACCCCATACTGTGTGACAACCCCATACTGTGTGACAACCCCATACTGTGTGACAACCAACCCCATACTGTGTGACAACCCCATACTGTGTGACAACCCCATACTGTGTGACAACCCCATACTGTGTGACAACCCCATACTGTGTGACAACCCCATACTGTGTGACAACCCCATACTGTGTGACAACCCCATACTGTGTGACAACCCCATACTGTGACAACCAACCCCATACTGTGTGACAACCCCATACTGTGTGACAACCCCATACTGTGACAACCAACCCCATACTGTGTGACAACCAACCCCATACTGTGTGACAACCAACCCCATACTGTGTGACAACCAACCCCATACTGTGTGACAACCAACCCCATACTGTGTGACAACCAACCCCATACTGTGTGACAACCAACCCCATACTGTGTGACAACCCCATACTGTGTGACAACCCCATACTGTGTGACAACCCCATACTGTGTGACAACCCCATACTGTGTGACAACCCCATACTGTGTGACAACCCCATACTGTGTGACAACCCCGTGATGGGGCTGGTTGTCACAAGTCGACAGTGTGTTTAATGGTGTTTAACTACATGTTGGAATAAGATATTAGGATAAAAAGAGTCTCCAATTCAACCCAACACCTTGGTCTTTCTCCTAATAATGAAAATGGTATTGTAAAATATACTCATGAGAAATACCATCAAGCCCAGTCTCTCCTACATAAACATAGTGATAAGGTATGCAGTTATGAGCATGTGAGCTTTTCAACACCTTCCACACTTTGTTTTCTTTACTCATCATTTTGACTTACTATGGGATGTTTCACCCCCATCCCAGGAAAAAATGGTCCTGAAACTTTGCAAATAAATTCTCACTCTAGATATAGGATTATACTAACAATTCTGAAGTATGCACCTTTACCCAGACATAAATATAACACAATTATGTAATGTTGTTTCATACATTTATTTGTCCGCTTTCACACAATCTAGGCTGCCACTGTAGGCCTTTCTAGCTAGCCTATCCTGTACGACACATGGGCAAATATCAATATTTCAGCAGATTATGTGGACAAATTTGGCATTCGAAACAGGCTTTGGATGAGGAGATGACGACGCCACAAGCATTTGAAAGAAAAATAATCATATCCATCTAAGACAACTGAAAATGGGTAGCACTAATATCAACATACACTCTTCGAGCTCTGGTTTGATTCGTGGAGCTTGTCACCGAAAATAATTTGCCCAATCGTCGCCTGGTGCGCAGAATGCTCGGTGGACAGAAATGTGGCCAGCCATTGGTGTTGGTGACGTCACACACATCAGCCCGCTGATTTAAGGGGATGAGGCTCAATACCGACTCAATCTGCGTTACCACCAGCAACAGAGGTGGTGGGTTTGGGGAGAGAAATTGCTATTACTTTTTTTATTTTCTGCTGTGGTTGTCAGAACTGTGTCGCCGGCTGTCACGGAGAACAAAGAAAAAGACACCCCTGTATGGTTTGGGCACATCATAGGCGCCGTCTCTCCCGTTTCTTCTTCATCTCTGCATGCGTGTGCTGCATCCCAGAAAGGCTAGCTAACAGATAATTCCAGCTACATGGTATCCATGCATCAAAGGAACCCGTAGCATTCCCGGGGCTGGAGAAGCCTTGGCTTTAGCTCTGATAGAGTACACAGTTTTTATTCTCGTTGCGAGCACAAAGCCCTTGCAGCTCCGTTGCGCATCGACAGAGCATCGCCCAGGCACGGAAACATTTCGCAGGCTGACTGGGAACTCTCGCTTGACAGGACCAAAAAGCGGTGGTGGATGAGTTTTATTTCGTTTATCTTGTCTTTATCTCTTTTATGAAACAATGTTTCGCGCCACAGCGAACACGCTGGCGGTTGGGTTGTTTTTCTTGGGATTTTTGCACAGTTTGGAGGTAATCGTTCCAGCCAGAGCCATTGACGGTAAGCCGCACTGATAACCTTCGCTAATTCTATTTTATGCGCCGTCCTTACTGCCCTTTCTTGAACCATTCAGGAAAAAATACCTTTGACCCGGTTTAGGACTATTTTTTTAAAGAATAATTTCTGCCTATGTTTGCCTGGTGCGCTGCTGCATGGAATACACATTAGCTCTCAAGTGATTGTTAGGCTATTTGATTTAGCACAGGGCAAGTAAACAGTCGCTTATTTGTGTGCCAGCCATTGGAATGCACATCTGTTGTCAATTGCCATATCTACGTTGAATAGGTTAATCTTGTTATTTGGTTGAGACTGTTATATTCGGTGAATAGGTAGGCAATTCACAGAAAACGATGCGATACATTGTCACATCTACATTCATGTAGTGAGGTCTTTGGCTACAAAATGTAACCAGTCAGTATGTAGCCATTCATTTTTACATACGATATGAATATGAGTGTTTAGGCTACAATGTTGCAACTTCCTTCAGGGTCGTTCCATTTGATTTCAATCACTTTCTGACCCCACCCCTTTTGGTTTGAACGAAACTTTCCATACAGATTTGCCGAAGGTAGAAATGGTCAGAAATGCGAAGACATTCAGGAGATATGGACGCTCAAAGTTGACCCATTTTCCATACCCCACCATACCATGAGCAATTAAATTCTTCATCATTGGAAAAGATAAACGGTTGAGTTTGGTCATTTAAAAGCTAACAGGGTTGTCAACTATTTAGTTTTCTTTAACTTAAAATAGCCTGTCTAAACTAGTATACTTGGATTGTTAAACAAAAAAAATCACATGTTGTTTAGACTCTATTTTACGTAATCTGAGTTGTTTGGGTTGTGCCCACCATCAGTTGACACAGCATACTCTTGAATACAGGGTGGGAATACAATTACCATCTGAAAGTTGAAATTGCATCACAAATATGGTTGAAGGTCCACACATCAGGTTGACTTGAATGGGAATATCAGTTCTTATACATTATACTGTCAATATTCGATAGAAATATAGATAATGGAACAGACATTCACAGTTTAAGTTGACATTTGACGGCAGGTGGACCAGCGCCCGTCTTTGTGAAAGTAAATTGGAAGTAAAAATGTACATTTTAAATTGTGTGCCAGTTAAATTACAATGGTTTGAAGGGATAGGTCCATTATGAATTATATTTCTATAATTGAAATGAAATCCACCCTGTGTTCAAGAGTATGCTTTGTCTCAACCGATGTTGGGCACAACACAAACACCTTAGGTTATATAAATTAGGTTCTTAGCTACAATATAAGTGGAAATTGAAGAAAGAAAAAATCGGCGATTTACGTGTTTTCAGATAATTGATGTTAAACAAAATCTCGCAGTATCACTTTTTCTACTTACCCAGAGTCAGAGAAACTCATGGATACCATTTATGTGTCTGCTTGCAGTTTAGTGGTGATTGAAGTTATCATATCGTTAGCTTAGCATAATTGCTAGAAGTCTGCCGGTACAGTAGCCAGCGCCTCTTAAAAGCAGAGAAATGGACTTTCTAACAACACTAAAGCTGCGTGGTTGGCCCCAAAATTTGTCAAAGATTCCAGTCACCCAAGTCACTGTTCTTTCTGCTACTGCATGACAAGTGGTACCAGAGGGCAAAGTCTAGGGCCAAAAGGCTCCTTAACAGCCTCTACCCCCAAGCCATAAGACTGCTGAACAATTAATCAAATGGCCACCTGGACTATTTACATTGTTTTTACACTGCTGCTACTCACCTATGCATAGTCTATTTACCCCTACATACATATGCAAATTATCTCGAGTAACCTGTACCCCCCCGCATATTGACTTGGTACCTGTATATAGTCTCGTTATTTTATTTATACTTTCGTTTATTTAGTAAATATTTTCTAAACTCTATTTCTTGAACTGCATTGTTGGTTAAGGGCTTGTAAAGTAAGCATTCAGGTCTATACCTGTTGTATTTGGCATATGTGACGAATTAACATTTTATTTGGTCATTTATAGTCTTACAACGCTATACATATGATTTTATGATAATTTGTATTATTATTATTAGGATCGCCATTAGCCAACGCCAATAGCGACAGCTAGTCTTCCTGGGGTCCGACACCTAACGGAAAATACCTTGCAGACAACAATACTAATACTTTTCATTTCATTAACAAATGCATTTAGACTTGTAAGTAAACAATAAATACAAAGTCATCGCTATTTTATGCATTCGTTATTAATGTTTCTGATAATCATAAGAAATTATATTCTGTCCACTTCTTCATTCTTTCGTTGTTGCATGCTACTCAATGGCGCTGCGCGTGAACTCAGACGCCATAATGGGACAGATACAATGTTGTGATCTCTATGCGAATTCTGGGAAAGGATGAGGAAGTGGATAGAATCTTGTTTCTTATGATCGTCACTCAGTAACTTTAACAAATGTATAAAATATTGACTACTATGTATAGCTTTGTAAGACTAAATGAACAACCACGTAACATATTAGCACAATTGCTGGAAGCTAACTTTCATCTCCAAACTCCACGCAGAGACATAAAAATTGTATGAGTTTGTCTGACTCTGAGTAAGTAGACAAAATACTAAATCTTAATCTCGCAGTACCCGTTTAATGGTTAAAAACATGCCAACATGCTATAAATATTTTTAAAGAAAATTCTAAAATAGTTTGACAACACTGTTGGTAAGCTTTTAAATCATATCAAACTCAACTATTCATATTTTCCAGTGATGAAGATGTACATGAATGTCTCATGTTATAGTGGGGTGTGCAAAATGGGTCAACTTTGAGCACCTCTAACTCCTGAATGTTTTGGCATTCAGGCCCAAAATGTCACTTTCTAACCACCTCTACCATGGACAAATGCTGTATGTATGGAAAGTTGCACTCAAATCAAAAGGTGTGTGTGGTCAAAAAGTGATTTGAAATCAAATGGAATGACCCTTCAAACATCTACTGGCATCTACTTTCAGCTCATTACTGAATCAAATACATATTGCATTAATTGTCATTAAAAAGGCTACATTGCATGAAAGGCATGTAGCCTAATACTTTCTCCAATTTCATGACGGCTACTGTAGTGTACTGTGTAGCCCATGTATTTTGCAGAATTACACAAAAGGCCTGCTTATTTCATGAACCCGCTCCGTTTCTTTTCACCAGAACCACCACCGCTGCTGCTTTCCTAAAGAAAGCGTTGATTTTAAAAGCCTCTGTCTTCCAAGCTACTCCTCATCCTGTCTTTATATTTCATTCATTTTAACATGCTGATGACTGTGTAATGTTAACTAAATAAGATGAGTGGGTTGTCATGCAATTGGTGTTTGCACAAGTTAAGCAGCTCAACAATATAAGCAGCTCAACAATCTATCTCAATGCATTTGGTTGAGCATGAGACCTTCTGGAAGATTAGGCCTTCTAGACTAATTAACAAAAATAATAGTGATTTGTCAACTGAAGGAGTTTGTGCAACTGCCCATCTAGGCTGCTCAAGTGTTGTGCATGCCTTCTGTGCTGCACATACCTTTTATGTCTTATCAATTAATAGCTATTAAGTTCTAGTGAGTTTGTGTTAGCACTCTTATGTCATCTAGTCAGAATGTGGAAGGTGCTACACAACAGGCTGCTCCCAAACTCAACTGGATACCCCAAATGACCAAATCTGGAACTTCTGGAAACAATTACCTGTGCACGCCTCTGAGCGTTTTGGTGACACATTTTTTAAAACGCCCTTTTCCAGACTTTCAGAAACATTCTTCAGTTAGCCAGTTGCAGTTAGTCCCAGTCATAGCTGCTAAAATATGTTTTGAGTTTGTGGGGTGGGGGTGCTTTTTAAAAATGAATGAATTATTATTTTTGCGTACTGGCATACAGTTGTGCAGACACATGTTTGGGATTTCCACACACAGGGACTACTTTTTTGCATGGTCTTGGGGTGGGATAGACTTTTTATAAAAGCATTTCATGCAATTCTACATTATTTACATAAGCAGAATATTTAACACTACAAAAATGGCCTTATGCAGGCTACTGTGCAACTTGCTATTCAGGTAGGATGCAATTATTATAACTTTCTGTAGTATTTAATTTGTTTTATTATTCTTGTGTATCCTTATTGTAGGCCTATGTATTAATCTAATTCAGTTCTTTAAACATGCAAAATGTGCTTTGTTTCATTCTGTTGAGACATTTTTCATTGGATAAATTAAGTTCAACCTGTCTTTTTAATCATGTATTTAGTTTGCTTATACATACATATGTTTTGGGGGGGGCAATTTAAGTTCCAATTGTAACGTTGTGTTTGCAGCTATAATGTCCTGCTCGTATTGTCCTTCTAATCAATGGCTTGAATGACTTGATATTACCCTATTGAAGTTCAGAAACTTTTGTAAAGGTGTGGCTATTAACCTATTTTACTGCAGGCCTATGATATGAAGGTAGTGCGCACCAGTGCTCCAATTAACGCCGACAGTTGAACTTGAGGTGAAAAACAATGTTTTAGGCCTACCAGAATTACTCCTATAGTCTAACAATATAATGCTTATCTTTTATTTAAAAAATATTCGGATAGACACACAGGAGGCTAATTCGCAATTCTATCTGTATCGCAGACACTAGCCCAGTGTTTCCCAAACTCTGTCCTCTGGACCCCAAGGGGTGCACATTTTTGCACTAACACTACACAGCTGATTTAAATGATCAAAGCTTGATGATTAGTCCAGAATTTGAATCATCTGTGTAGTGCTAGGACAAAAACATGCACCCCTTGGGGTCCTGAGGACAGAGTTAGGCTACTGAGCAGGGTTTCCCAGTCTGACAAGGATACATAAGTGCTTGTTGGTGTCGTAGAATGCCGCCGGCATATCTTGATCTCTCCTGGGGCTAGGCCTAAGCTTCTTTAAAAAAAATATTTCACATATTAATATCATAGGGTGGATGCCTATGCATTTATTGCTCAAATCCCTAACAGTTGAACAGTTGAACTGTTGAGGCGGACAATTATTGATTTAGGAAAGTAAACGAATACGCTATAAAGTTTTGCACATTGAAAAACAAGGAATAGTGTTTTTGTAATTTGTTACAGGCTGTTTTTAAGGACCTGTAAATGTCTCATTTGGCCAATATCCATAGTTTGATGGCGCTGGCTGCGTGGGTGGACACCCTAATGGGTTACGCACCCAATGATGAACGGTACATTTCTCAAATGTCAGATAAATAAAAATCTTCCCAGTCACTTGTCCGGTGATAAATTCTCCGATCGATTATGATTTTTCAACGCTGATACCGATTTATTGGAGGACAAAAAAAGCCAATGCCGAGTTAATTGGTCGATTTTATATAAAATAAAATAAATAAATTGTATTTGTAATAATGACAATTACAACAATACTGAATGAACACTTTTAACTTAATACATCAATAAAATCAATTTCGCCTCAAATAAATAATGAAACGTTTAAATAATGCAAAAACAAAGTGTTGGAGAAGAAAGTAAAAGTGCAATATGTGCCATGTAAGAAAGCTAAC
The DNA here is from genome assembly GCF_018296145.1 of Oncorhynchus tshawytscha. Lineage (NCBI taxonomy): Eukaryota > Metazoa > Chordata > Actinopteri > Salmoniformes > Salmonidae > Oncorhynchus > Oncorhynchus tshawytscha. Next base: position 36,711,050 of record NC_056430.1, on the reverse strand, counting down.
GTTTAAGTTCCTTGCTCAGAACATGAGAACATTTGAAAGCTGGTGGTTCCTTTTAACATGAGTCTTCAATATTCCAATCTAAGAACTTTTAGGTTGTAGTTATTATAGGACTATTTCTCTCTACTATTTGTATTTCATATACCGTTGACTATTGGATGTTCTTATAGGCACTTTAGTGTTGCCAGTGTAACAGTATAGCTTCTGTTCCTCTCCTCGCTCCTCCCTGGGCTCGAACCAGGAACACATCGACAACAGCCATCCTCGAAGCAGCGTTACCATGCAGAACAAGGGGAACAACTACAAGTCTCAGAGCGAGTGACGTTTGAAACACTATTAGCACGCACCCCGCTAACTAGCTAGCCATTTCACATCGGTTACACCTGCCTAATCTCGGGAGTTGATAGGCTTGAAGTCATAAACCGCGCAATGCTTGACGCACAACGAAGAGCTGCTGGCAAAACGCACGAAAGTGCTATTTGAATGAATGCTTACGAGCCTGCTGCTGCCTACCACCGCTCAGTCAGACTGCTCTATCAAATCATGGACTTAGTTATAACATAACACACAGAAATACGAGCCTTAGGTCATTAATATGGTCGAATCCAGAAACTATCATCTCGAAAACCAGATGTTTATTCTTTCAGTGAAATACAGAACCGTTCCGTATTTTATCTAAAGGGTGGCATCCATTAGTCTAAATATTCCTGTTACATTGCACAACCTTCAATGTTATGTCATAAATATGTAAAATTCTGGCAAATTAGTTCACAATGAGCCAGGTGGCCCAAACTGTTGCATATACCCTGACTCTGCGTGCAATGAGTGCTAGAGAAGTGACACAATTTCACCTGGTTAATATTACCTGCTAACCTGGATTTCTATTAGCTAAATATGCAGGTTTAAAAATATATACTTCTGTGTATTAATTTTAAGAAAGGCATTGGTGTTTCTGGTTAGGTACACGTTGGAGCAACGACAGTCCTTTTTCGTGAATGCGCACCACATCGATTTATATGCAACGCAGGACACACTAGATAAACTAGTAATATCATCAACCTTGTGTAGTTAACTAGTGATTATGATTGATTAAGTTAAATGCTAGCTCGCAACTTACCTTTGCTTCTTACTGCATTCGCGTAACAGGCGGGCTCCTCGTGAGGCAGGTGGTTAGAGCGTTGGACTAGTTAACCGTAAGGTTGCAAGATTGAATCCCTGAGCTGACAAGGTGAAAATCTGTCATTCTGCCCCTGAACAGGCAGTTTAACCCACCGTTCCTAGGCCGTCATTGAAAATAAGAATGTGTTTTTAACTGACTTGCCTAGTTAAATAAAATTGTAAAAAATAAAAAAAATACAGATTTCCGATTGTTATGAAAACTTGAAATCGGCCCTAATTAATCGGCCATTCCAATGAATCGGTCGACCTCTAGTATGTATACTGTACAGAATTAACAGTGGGAATATGCTCATGTCTAGGAGGGTTGCCAATTAAAATGTGCCTGACTATGTGGGGCACAACGGACCTGAGACCGTTTGGATTTACAGGTCAAATGTAAGTAGTAGATTCACTGAGTGTACAAAACATTAAGAGCACTTGCTCTTTCCATGACAGACTGACCAGGTGAATCCAGGTGAAAGCTATGATCCCTTTATTGATGTCACCTTTTAAATCCACTTCAGTCAGTGTAGATAAAGGGTAGGAGACAGGTTAAAGAATGATTTATAAGCCTTGAGACATGGATTGTGTATGTGGGCAATTCAGAGGGTGAATGGGCAAGACGCAACATGAAAGTGCCTTTGAACAGGTATAGTATTTTTTTTATTTAACCTTTTAACTAGGCAAGTCAGTTAAGAACAAATTCTTGTTTACGATGACGGCCTACACTGGCCAAACCCAGACGACGCTGGGCCAATTGTGCGCCGCCCTATGGGACTCCCAATCACGGCCGGTTGTGATACAGCCTGGGTTCTAACCAGGGTGTCTGCAGTGAAGCCTCTGCACTGCGACGCAGTGCCTTAGGCTGCTGCACCACTCGGGAGCCTGAGTAGTAGGAACCAGGCGCAGTGGTTTGTGTCAAGAAAGGGGGATACCAAGTCAGTTGTTCAACTTAAATGTGTCTTCCCCATTTAACCCAACCCCTCTGAATCAGAGAGGTGCGGGGGGCTGCCATAATCGACATCCACTGTTCCCCGATGACGTGGGTTGACTGCCTTGCTCAGGAACAACAGATTTTTACCTTGTCAGCTCAGGGATTCCATCCGCCAACCTTTTAGTTACTGGCCCAACGTTCCTACCTGCCAGAACTGCAACACTGCTGTGTCTTTCACGCTCAACAGTTTCCCCATGTGTCTCAAGACTGGTCCACCACCCAAAGGACATCCAGCCAACTTGACACAACTGTGGGGAAGCATTGGAGTCAACATGGGCCAGCATCCCTGTGGAATGCCTTCAATACATTGTAGAGTCCGTACCCAGATTAATTGAGGCTGTTCTGAGGGGTGCGCAACTCAATATTAGGAAGGTGTTCCTAATGTTTGGAATACTTGGTGTATGCCTCTGGTATGGAGAGGCAAGACCCATTTAATAATATCACATTTGATTGGTCTCATTCCCATAAAGTGCAGTTTGGGTGGTGCACAGTGGGTGGAGAATTAACCCCCCCCCATCACTTTGAAATGAGGATTACACATTAAACTGCAACAGAGAAGTGGGAAGAGGAAGAACCATCAGACCATTGCTTCTTTGACTTGACCGCAATCCCCTGTTAACAATAAGGGAATCTGTAATAATTATTTTCCAAATAAGAGACCTCCATTTACCGCATGACTGTGGTTCTGTACAGTCTGTACCTACAGTGCAGTAGGCCAGGCATGACAGTTAAAGCTACTTAGATTGCTGCTGCTGAGGGAAATGTTTTAGAAGTGATTATAATGAAATCCTTTAGTGTCTTCTCACGGGACCAAGCATACAGGCAGTGTGTGATGCACAACCTTGATCTCACTTAGACTTACCTACCATGCCTAAGACCGTTTTCATCCACTGTAGACACCCATGAATGTAGTGTGTAAGAGACTGAGGGATGATGATTCAATAGCAGTTGTGGCATCTTAACCATTACATCACTTTTACCTGTGGTCCCAGCTAATCTGGTCATACAACTGTTGCACAATACAACTCAACGGAAACCATAATGGGATGGATCGGACCCACTGTCTGACCACCAGGATAAGTCATTTACCCTAAATGTAATTGGTAGGCTGGAGATCTAATAGTCTGATGTACCATGCATTCATTCACACAACCTGAATGCATTCTGCATTTACCCAACCCCTCTGAATCAGAGAGGTGCAGGGGGCTGCCTTAATCAATGACTACATCAGCACCCAGGGAAAAGTTGCTGGCAGTTAACTGCCTTGCTCAAGGACAGGACAGCAGATTTTTCCACCTTGTCAGTTTGGGGATTTGAACCGGCAACCTTTCAGTTATTGGTCCAATGTTCTTAACCGCTAGGCTACGTAACAGCATTAGTGATGAAGTGAGGGCAAAACATTTGATCATTTCAGTATGTTATCATTCTCAGTGAGAAAGAGTTGAGTTGACAATATGTATTTATTGCATCTCCCCTGGCACGCACCAGCCTTCGCACATTGAAAACGCATAACAACCGTAGTTTATTGATTCCATCTCCTAATGAAAAACACGTGCAATTTGCCTGCTTTTAGTGATGTTACATCATCAACCAGTGTGTCTAGGTCGATCTCATTTGGTCCACAAACATCACCAGTCCAGTACACTTCACTCCCTCTGTCCCTGGTCAATGAGGTGTGAAGATGGAGGACATCAATGTGACAGTGTGTCCCTGTCCAGGATGTTACATCATAGTGAAGACAGCCTCTGTCTCTGTCCAATCAGGTGTGATGAAAGCCTTTGACCACTAGCAATTTTTTCCCCCTCACAATGGAATCAGCACAATTCCATGGTAACGGAATTACACTGACTGCAGTTTTGTTTAACTTTAAAATGTATACCAAACAAAAGTCATTGATTTCAAAGTTTAACAAACTATACAAAACTATGCACAAAAACGAATTTATTGGAGAACTGTGACAATGCCAACGGAATTACGGTAAAACCTCTCAGGTTTTTATGCGACAACGTTTTCCAAAAACTCTGTTATATCTGCTCCAGATTAAAAGATGTCTGCAGAAAGAATGACATGGCACCTTGAGGTTAAAAATACATCTCTTTTGATTATTGAACTACAGCGAGTGAAGTGGATTTACACAGGGTAACAGAATTACATCATGGGTCCCTGATCTGTACTGCGTCATTATGGATATGAATGTCATTCTCCTCATGTTTCACAAGTTTGGACATCACAGAGACGGTGCCTTACAATGGAGTACAGCAGAGTTCAGTGCAGTACAATATACTGTACTATTCTTTACTAGTGTATTGCACTGTGCCCTACTCACTGAACTGTATTATCCAAACTTGTGAAACATACAGTACGTCTAGAATTTGGTCCGGTCCGTCTGTGGACATTAACATCAACGCCAGGGCGGACTGACCTAATGTCAACTACCAAATGTCAACGTCCATGGGTGTCCGGTGCTCAGTGGGTGAGGAGGATGGTTACAGTAAATGGAAAGAGAGGGGGCACATGGGTAGGTGTCGGTAAGATCCAGGAGAGCTAACATCAACTGGAGAGCGAGAGGCACAGCGAAAGTGCCCATCCAAGAAGGCTCTCACGATCATTGGCCACAGATAAAAATGACGTCAAAGCATTGCAAAGCTATCACTAGCCTGCTATTCAGTTGAGTGGGTGTGTGGTCCCAAGTCTGAGTTTAAGGGTCTCTTTTCCAAGTTTAAAATGTTAAACATTCAAAATTGGCCATGCTGTCATGCCAGCATGATTTCTGCCTCCAAGCTCTGACAAGGATGACCGTTCAAAACATATTTTCCAACTCGGAATTGTAAGTCTGGACCTCGGGCCTCTTTCTAAAGCTACAACCTTCAGATCACTGACGTCATCATGATTCAACCTTGTTTTTTCCCCGAGTTCCCAGTTGTCTTGAAAGCACCATACATGCAGAGAATGCCAGACTTTGACAAAGTTTGATGACAAAATTTGCCAACGAAAGACCTCCGCGCTACCTTCCTGTTGAAGTGTGTACAGCACAACAAGGTGAGTCCAAAAATGTTTTGAATGCTACTGCATAAATTATGTAATATGCCAGGGAGATATGTATACTGTAGCTAAGAAAGTAATACTGAGTGTATGTTGTGTAGTAAACTTTTAGTAGCCATGTGCCTCACCCTAATAATTTGGTTTATTTTCCCCTCTTAATTTCAACTACTGCTCTGACTTGGTAGTGCACATGTAGCCTATAACCAGTTTTAGAGAAATGTAATTATTTAATATTGTAAGAGCTTTCATTGTCTGCTTAAACGTCCCCTTTATTTATTCTACGGTTTTGACTTGGTGTACAGGGAGAACACTAAGACCGGCCCAAATTCTGAATTCTGTCGCTGTACATTTCAAAAGCGCTGAAAATGATTAACTACGTTCATCCTAGCTTGCTCATTAGTCTTTATCGAAATTACGGATTTCCTCTTATCTGTTTGTTGTACCCTTATGTTTTAAATAAGGCTGAATGAACTGTTTCACTGCCAGACAATGCTCCGCTGATAGCCGGGTGTAGCGATGGAAATGCTTCAATCCATGGCGCTGAGAAGAAAGCTCTGCTGTTGGGACAGCTTTATGTAGGTCCTAACAGTTTGTGGGCTCCGTTTGCCACCGATATAGTGCAATTATTGTGTTTTAGTGGCTTTGCTGGTATGCATCCCCAAAACATTTGAGTTTACCCCCAAAAAATGTACATGCTAAAATCGCCACTGCTTTTAAGAGTTTTTTTTTTTCCTGGTAGATGTTTTCTACAATCCCTTTTCTATTTGTTTATCCAGAAAGGCAAATGCTTTGATATGCCATGTGTTTTTTTTATTTTTATGGAAAGTGGTTTAAAAATGTATATACCTTAATTTCCCTAAAATATAGATTCTTAGCTTTCATTTGACGCCCAGTTTTATATGCTCCTATGAACTTCACGTTGGTGGTCATGGTTCCTTTTTGCTGGAAATGCCCAGCATTGATTTGCCTATGGTGTACTAGAGGCACACCGTATGTACTGACTGGAGGAGTGGGGTTTAAAAAACATTACTAATCTCACTTAAAGGTGTTTTAATACCCCAGGCTACATTCACACAATGGTGATTTAGAGGCACTAATGGCGCACTAACATAATTCCGTGGTTAACACAGGCAGGATTCTAAATGTTTCACAGGCTTTGTCCACAGCCCTGTGAGGATGGTCAATGGCCAGGTATGGGGCCTAACAGCCGGGAAGCCCTAGGCTGTTTGCTTGACCTCCACATACCAACAATCAAAGGCAATAAAATATCCAGAACAAAACATGTACCCAACTCACACAGGGCAAGGGTCAGGCCACCAAGGGCTTTGTTTAATGGACACCCTAACAGTGGTCTGTGACTGAAGTTCAAAATGAAAATGATATTCCTGCAGATGGTGAATGTGAAAATGTAAATGTGTTTTCAGGAGAATGATGTGTTAGGCCTTATACACTGCACTATGTTCAGCAAGCATTGGCCTGTCAGAAAGTAGTCAGTCAATAGTAAAACCTGACAAGATAGTCTGTCCTTGATCGCCTCAGGCATCCAACTGGAGATAAGACAGGTTGCATCCCAAATGGCACCCTACTCCCTACATAGGGCACTACTTTTGACCAGAGCCCAGTGCCCCACATAGGGAATAGTCTGCCATTTGGGTGTAGACAAGAGACCGTTCAAGTGCCAGGCTATACGCATGGCCTTGGGCACGCTGGTACATCTGTATTGCACCAATTAAAGGGTGTTGCCAAGGATAACCATCTCAGGTTGAGAATAACGAGGAGGCGAGGGAGTGAAAAAAAGAACCAGGATCTTCTTCCAGTAACTCTGGAAACTTCCTCAACAGTATTCCCAAAACCTCTGTGGGTTGATGGTGCTGGGAAGGCTTGATTAGCACCACCACATCGCTATACGAAAACACGATGACACCCATACATGACCTAGAACATAAATACTTAGTCATGTCTTCAAACAACCATTGACCCAGTATTGCTGTCAACTTCATAGCAAATCATTGTGCCAGTAAACCTAGGAATAGAAAATGGAAAAACTGCAACATTACAAAGAATAATATTAGCCTCTCAAGACTAAATTGCTTCCCAATGGCAAAAATCCTCGGACAGTGTCTTTTGTGATAAAATGTGTTACTCTGGGCTCCCGAGTGGCGCATCGGTCTAAGGCACTGCATCTCAGTGTTTGAGGCATCACTACAGACACCCTGGTTTGAATCCAGGCTGTATCACAACCGGCCGGGATTGGGCGACACAATTGGCCCAGCGTCGTCCGGGTTTGGTCGTAGTAGGCCGTCATTGTGAATTTGTTAACTTACTTGCCTAGTTCAATGAAAAATAACTCTGGAGATGTGAGAAGGGAGTGCAGTTAAAGACCTACTCCCAAGTGGAATTTAATAAAACACTGACTGCTCATAGGCTACTACACAAAGGTAACATTTTGAACCCTTGGCTGTGTTCAAGACAGATATTTGAGACTGTGAATGGCTCCTAATTACAAGGCTAAAGTTGAAACTTCTAGGAGGACATGGGGGGTGGGGATGTGAAATGTCATTATGAGCTGAGAGATATGCCTGCATGACACCCAGCCAACGAAAAAAGAAATTGTGGCACCGGACATTTGACCGGCAACATTTAGAATTTACCGTACCCATCTGCATTGGGTGCGTAACCTAATTGGGGCATGCTCAGAATGACAGAAATCACGTTTAGATTATGGTCATTCATATTAACATGCAAGTGGATACAATGATGTGCACTTTGAAGATGTTAACTGACCACATTTACTTTTCCTCAACCAACAAATGAATAATGAACAGAAAAATCACTAGTCTTTGTCAATCTACTATCCCACATAGTAGAAAAGTTTACCTATTCTATTGGTCAGTTTGTCAAGAACGACAGCCTATTCCAGACTCTGGAACAGTTGTGGGACGATAGATCCTAAATTCATACAACCAGTAGGCCTAGGCTATATATATTTATTTCAAGCAATGAGTCTGCAACAGGTTGTTCAGCTTAAAATGTTGATACTCTTTTTTTTTTTTTTCTTTTTTTTTACATCACATAAGCGCAGCAATGCGCACAAGACAGTAGGCTACGAGCAAATGTTAGTTCCATAATGCAACAACTAGCATGGGTTGCTAATGTGACTAGGATTGTGCTTTGGGCTACTGGACAAAGAGAATGTTTATATAAAATTTTCTCCATGGATATGGTCTGATTTTTGACTAGGATACTTTAACGCAATGTAAGACAATCCTGACAATATGTAGTAAAATGTTCAGGTTTGAAACTATTAAGTATATGTTTTCAAAATGCATACTGCCTCCAGCTCATTGCAAAGTGGTGTGCTGATAGACTGCCTTCCTATGCTTTTGCTGTTTGGGATGCTGTAGCAGCAGCTCTCCCACTGTCTGACAGATTTTCCACTCAAGGCTCTGTATCTGTAAGCTGTACATGTGATAAGATACATAATGTAAACTCAGCAAAAAAAAAGTAATGTCCTCTCACTGTCAACTGTGTTTTTATTTTCAGCAAACTTAACGTGTAAATATTTGTATGAACATAAGATTCAACGACTGAGACAAACTGAACAAGTTCCACAGACCTATGACTAACATAAATGGATTAATGTGTCCCTGAACAACGGGAGAGTCAAAATCAAAAGTAGCAGTCAGTATCTGGTGTGGCCATCAGCTGCATTAAGTACTGCAGTGCAGTAACTTCCGGCGCCGACAGAGATGGCCGCCTCGCTTCGCGTTCCTAGGAAACTATGCAGTTTTTTGTTTTTTTTACGTGTTATTTCTTACACTAGTACCCCAGGTCATCTTAGGTTTCATTACATACAGCCGAGAAGAACTACTGAATATAAGATCAGCGTCAACTCACCATCAGTACGACCAAGAATATGTTTTTCGCGATGCGGATCCTGTGTTCTGCCTTACAACCAGTGTAACGGAGTGGATTACATGCAGCGACCCGGAAAAATGACTCAGAAAAAGAGGGAAACGATGCGGTCTTCTGGTCAGACTCCGGAGACGGGCACACCGTGCACCACTCCCTAGCATTCTTCTCGCCAATGTCCAGTCTCTTGACAACAAGGTTGATGAAATCCGAGCAAGGGTAGCATTCCAGAGGGACATCAGAGACTGCAACGTTCTCTGCTTCACGGAAACATGGCTAACTGGAGAGACGCAATCCGAAGCGGTGCAGCCAGCGGGTTTCTCCACGCATCGCGCCGACAGAAACAAACATCTTTCTGGTAAGAAGAGGGGCGGGGGCGTATGCCTTATGACTAACGTGACATGGTGTGATGACAGAAACATACAGGAACTCAAATCCTTCTGTTCACCTGATTTAGAATTCCTCACAATCAAATGTAGACCACATTATCTACCAAGAGAATTCTCTTCGATTATAATCACAGCCGTATATATCCCCCCCCAAGCAGACACATCGATGGCTCTGAACGAACTTTATTTAACTCTCTGCAAACTGGAAACGATTTATCCGGAGGCTGCATTCATTGTAGCTGGGGATTTTAACAAGGCTAATCTGAAAACAAGACTCCCTAAATTTTATCAGCATATCGATTGCGCAACCAGGGGTGGAAAGACCCTGGATCATTTTTACTCTAACTTCCGCGTCGCATATAAGGCCCTGCCCCACCCCCTTTTGGAAAAGCTGACCACGACTCCATTTTGTTGATCCCTGCCTACAGACAGAAACTAAAACAAGAAGCTCCCACGCTGAGGTCTGTCCAACGCTGGTCCGACCAAGCTGACTCCACACTCCAAGACTGCTTCCATCACGTGGACTGGGATATGTTTCGTATTGCGTCAGACAACAACATTGACGAATACGCTGATTCGGTGTGCGAGTTCATTAGAACGTGCGTTGAAGATGTCGTTCCCATAGCAACGATTAAAACATTCCCTAACCAGAAACCTTGGATTGATGGCAGCATTCGTGTGAAACTGAAGGCACGAACCACTGCTTTTAATCAGGGCAAGGTGTCTGGTAACATGGCTGAATACAAACAGTGCAGCTATTCCCTCCGCAAGGCTATCAAACAAGCTAAGCGCCAGTACAGAGACAAAGTAGAATCTCAATTCAACGGCTCAGACACAAGAGGCATGTGGCAGGGTCTACAGTCAATCACGGACTACAGGAAGAAACCCAGCCCAGTCACGGACCAGGATGTCTTGCTCCCAGGCAGACTAAATAACTTTTTTGCCCGCTTTGAGGACAATACAGTGCCACTGACACGGCCTGCAACGAAAACATGTGGTCTCTCCTTCACTGCAGCCGAAGTAAGACATTTAAACGTGTTAACCCTCGCAAGGCTGCAGGCCCAGACAGCATCCCCAGCCGCGCCCTCAGAGCATGCGCAGACCAGCTGGCCGGTGTGTTTACGGACATATTCAATCAATCCCTATACCAGTCTGCTGTTCCCACATGCTTCAAGAGGGCCACCATTGTTCCTGTTCCCAAGAAAGCTAAGGTAACTGAGCTAAACGACTACCGCCCCGTAGCACTCACATCCGTCATCATGAAGTGCTTTGAGAGACTAGTCAAGGACCATATCACCTCCACCCTACCTGACACCCTAGACCCACTCCAATTTGCTTACCGCCCAAATAGGTCCACAGACGATGCAATCTCAACCACACTGCACACTGCCCTAACCCATCTGGACAAGAGGAATACCTATGTGAGAATGCTGTTCATCGACTACAGCTCGGCATTCAACACCATAGTACCCTCCAAGCTCGTCATCAAGCTCGAGACCCTGGGTCTCGACCCCGCCCTGTGCAACTGGGTTCTGGACTTCCTGACGGGCCGCCCCCAGGTGGTGAGGGTAGGCAACAACATCTCCTCCCCGCTGATCCTCAACACTGGGGCCCCACAAGGGTGCGTTCTGAGCCCTCTCCTGTACTCCCTGTTCACCCACGACTGCGTGGCCATGCACGCCTCCAACTCAATCATCAAGTTTGCGGACGACACAACAGTGGTAGGCTTGATTACCAACAACGACGAGACGGCCTACAGGGAGGAGGTGAGGGCCCTCGGAGTGTGGTGTCAGGAAAATAACCTCACACTCAACGTCAACAAAACTAAGGAGATGATTGTGGACTTCAGGAAACAGCAGAGGGAACACCCCCCCCCATCCACATCGATGGAACAGTAGTGGAGAGGGTAGCAAGTTTTAAGTTCCTCGGCATACACATCACAGACAAACTGAATTGGTCCACTCACACAGACAGCATCGTGAGGAAGGCGCAGCAGCGCCTCTTCAACCTCAGGAGGCTGAAGAAATTCGGCTTGTCACCAAAAGCACTCACAAACTTCTACAGATGCACAATCGAGAGCATCCTGGCGGGCTGTATCACCGCCTGGTATGGCAACTGCACCGCCCTCAACCGTAAGGCTCTCCAGAGGGTAGTGAGGTCTGCACAACGCATCACCGGGGGCAAACTACCTGCCCTCCAGGACACCTACACCACCCGATGTTACAGGAAGGCCATAAAGATCAAGGACATCAACCACCCGAGCTACTGCCTGTTCACCCTGCTGTCATCCAGAAGGCGAGGTCAGTACAGGTGCATCAAAGCTGGGACCGAGAGACTGAAAAACAGCTTCTATCTCAAGGCCATCAGACTGTTAAACAGCCACCACTAACATTGAGTGGCTACTGCCAACACACTGTCAATGACACTGACTCTACTCCAGCCACTTTAATAATGGGAATTGATGGGAAATGATGTAAATATATCACTAGCCACTTTAAACAATGCTACCTTATATAATGTTACTTACCCTATATTATTCATCTCATATGCATACGTAGATACTGTACTCTATATCATCGACTGCATCCTTATGTAATACATGTATCACTAGCCACTTTAACTATGCCACTTGGTTTTCATACTCATCTCATATGTATATACTGTACTCGATATCATCTACTGTATCTTGCCTATGCTGCTCTGTACCATCACTCATTCATAAATCCTTATGTACATATTCTTTATCCCCTTACACTGTGTATAAGAGTAGTTTTTTTTTTGGAATTGTTAGTTAGATTACTTGTTCGTTATTACTGCATTGTCGGAACTAGAAGCACAAGCATTTCGCTACACTCGCATTAACATCTGCTAACCATGTGTATGTGACAAATAAAATTTGATTTGATTTGCATCTCCTCATGGACTGCACCAGATTTGCCAGTTCTTGCTGTGAGATGTTACCCCACTCTTCCACCAAGGCACCTGCAAGTTCCCGGACATTTCTGTGGGGGGTGGCCCTAGCCCTCACCCTCCGATCCAACAGGTCCCAGATGTGCTCAATGGGATTGAGATCCGGGCTCTTCGCTGGCCATGGCAGAACACTGACATTCCTGTCTTGCAGGAAATCACACACAGAACAAGCAGTATGGCTGGTGGCATTGTGATGCTGGAGGGTCATGTCAGGATGAGGAAGGGTACCACATGAGGGAGGAGGATTTCTTCCCTGTAACGCACAGCATTGAGATTGCCTGCAATGACAACAAGCTCAGTCCGATGATGCTGTGACACACCGCCCCAGACCATGACGGACCCTCCACCTTCAAATCGATCCTGCTTCAGAGTACAGGCCTCAGTGTAATGCTCATTCCTTCGACGATAACTCTAATCTGACCACCACCCCTGGTGAGACAAAACCTCAACTCGTCAGTGAAGAGCACTTTTTGCCAGTCCTGTCTGTTCCAGTGACAGTGGGTTTGTGCCCATAGGCAACGTTGTTGCCGGTGATATCTGGTAAGAATCTGCCTTACAACAGGCCTACGAGCCCTCTCCAGCCTCTCTCAACCTATTGTGGACAGTCTGAGCACTGATGGAGGGATTGTGGACTCCTGGTGTATCTCGGGCAGTTGTTGCCATCCTGTACCGCAGGTGATGTTCGAATGTACCGATCCTGTGCAGGTGTTACACATGGTCTGCCACTGCGAGGATGGACAGCTGACGGTCTCCCTGTAGCACTGTCTTAGGCATCTCAGAGTACAGACATTGCAATTTGCAGCATGCCTAAGGCACGTTCACACAGATGAGCAGGGACCCTGGGCATCTTTCTTTCGGTGTTTTTCAGAGTCAGTAGAAAGGCCTCTTCAGTGTCCTAAATTTTCATACCTGACCTTAATTGCCTACCGTCTGTAAGCTGTTAATGTCTTAACGACCGGTCTATAGTTGCATGTTCATTAATTTTTTTTGTGGTTCATTGAACAAGCATGGGAAACGGTGTTTAAACCCTTTACGATAAAGATCTGAAGTTATTTGGATTTTTATGAATTTTCTTTGAAAGACCGGGTCCTGAAAAAGGGACGTTTCTTTTTTTTTGCTGAGTTTATATACTGTACACATGCAGCAATTTAATTCTACAAAATTATGCGGGGACATTTTCATAACCATGTCATTCCAACCCCTCTATTTTTCTTTCTCTGGGTCTTTCCCTCATGTGTGAAGAGCTTTTTCACTTCCCCAGTGGTAACGGCCTCTACCTAAAGGAGCTTCTTTTCTGACATACACTCGCTCTCTCTCTCGCCAACTCACACAACCTAATCTGGCGTCTTTAAAGATAGGGTGAACATAATCTCTTAAATGGGACATTTCCCAAGCCCACACTGACTCAGTGGCACCTGGGAAATGCCTTAAACCATGAGACTGATTTTAGGCCTCCGACAACGATATGTGACGAATACCTCAGGCCAAGTCCGTCTTCACCAGTGGTTGAAACCCCACATTTATAGTGAAAAAACCCATTTAGGCCAGTTAATGGTGCTTTCAAGACAACTCAAATTTGGAACTGCCAAGACAGTTTTATTTTATTTATTTTTTTGCTCTATTCCCAACTCATCCTTCATTCTTAACTTGACTCATCTTAATTCAGTCGTTGACATTCTCCCTCCCTCCTCCCTTTCTCCTTGGCTTGCTCCATCTATTCCTCCCTTACTCTCACTCCCAAACAGATAAGCAAAAGAACTGTAGATATGTGCTCCTTCAATCCTGAATTGCACAAGCTCTCTATTGCCTTGGCTTTCAATGAGAGATGGATCTTCAAGACCTGTCCTGGAATTATTGTGTTGTAGGGCCTAAGTTGCAACATTGAGAGTAGTAGGTCTGACCAGTTTGCTGTGAATGAATTGGCTTTGCTATGGATGTGTGTAGTATGTATACTGTTGGAATTCTCCAGAGGCCAGTTGCCCTCAACCTATTCAATGGGGGGAATTCAGACCATCGTTAAGTGCGCCTAAATGGAACATAACTCTGTGCGTATTCTGACCTTGAACTTCAGCATGAGAATAGCACATGCTATTTGTTTGGGGTGGAGATCTAAGAAATGAATGTGTAGCGATGCTTGGGTAATATCACTTAGGAAGTGAAGCCAGTAACAAAAAGAGCCATATTACAACCTGTTTGCTCTATAACCCATTCGTTCATATGCCACCGTGATATACAATAAGGCCTTGACAGCAAAAAGACAACCGTCACACATTGGCGGAATAAATTCAACTACACTACGTTTCATCACAAAACCGTAGTGCAACATCTGTTCATTCAATTCCACAAAGCCTATATTGAATCTAACAAACCATTATGAGACTCAATTGAGCTCGGGTGCATCCTGTTTTCATTGATCATCCTTGATGTTTCTACAACTTGATTGGAGTCCACCTGTGGTAAATTCAATTGCTTGGACATGATTTGGAAAGGTGCACACACCTGTCCTATATAAGGTGGCAGTGCATGGTCAGAGCAAAAACCAAGTCATGAGGTCGAAGGAGCAATCGGGAGAACTACAACCTTATTCCAAAAAGGATTTAAATTGTTTTGCCTCATCAATCTACACAATACCCCATAAAGGCAAAAACAGGTTTTTAGAAATGTTTGCAAATTTATATAAAAATGGAAGTATCACTTTTACACAAGTATTCAAACCCTTTACTCGGTACTTTGTTGAAGCACCTTTGGCAGGGATTACAGCCTCAAGTCTTCTTGGGTATGACGCTACCAGCTTGGCACACCTGTATTTGTGCAGTTCATTCCATTCTCTGCAGATCCTCTCACGCTCTGTCAGGTTGGATGTGGAGTGTTGCTGCACAGCTATTTTTCAAGTCTCCAGAGATGTTTGATCGGGTTCAAGTCGGGGCTCTGGCTGGGCCACTCAATGACATTCAGAGACTTGTCCTGAAGCCACTCCTGCGTTGTCTTGGCTTTTCTTAGGGTCGTTGTCCTGTTGGAAGGTGAACCCATATGCCAGGGTTTCTGTTAGGAAAATGTTGCACCGGACATTTGACCAGCAGCATTAAAAATGTACAAGAGCTATTGATAAGAGCTTTGTAAATTAGTAAATCGTTTGGAAAAGGGGATTGTAAATACAGTTTTTAGATTTTTCCTTATGATCCCTGGAGACATGTGACACCAGTCATATGGAAGCAAACTGAAAATCATGTGAGTTGCATATCTTTATCTTGGCCAGGACGCAGTTGTAAATGATCTCAACTGGCCTACCTGGTTAAATAGAAGCATGACATGTATTGTGCGCCCTTTTCCACAGTTGAGTACGCTATAAATGGCTGAGCTATTATTAATTGTATGACCTCGTAATTTGCGTGGAAGAAATTTGGAGACCCAAGCTATATATTCTGTAGGGCTGAAACTGCCGTTGATAAATGCGCTTTAGAATGTTAAGAAATAGATATACACTGCTCAAAAAAATAAAGGGAACACTTAAACAACACAATGTAACTCCAAGTCAATCACACTTCTGTGAAATCAAACTGTCCACTTAGGAAGCAACACTGACAATACATTTCACATGCTGTTGTGCAAATGGTATAGACAACAGGTGGAAATGTATAGGCATTTAGCAAGACACTCCCAATAAAGGAGTGGTTCTGCAGATTGGGTTCACAGACCACTTCTCAGTTCCTATGCTTCCTGGCTGATGTTTTGGTCACTTTTGAATGCTGGCGGTGCTTTCACTCTAGTGGTAGCATGAGACTGGGTCTACAACCCACACAAGTGGCTCAGGTAGTGCAGCTCATCCAGGATGGCACATCAATGTGAGATGTGGCAAGAAGGTTTGCTGTGTCTGTCAGTGTAGTGTCCAGAGCATGGAGGCACTACCAGGAGACAGGCCAGTACATCAGGAGATGTGGAGGAGGCCGTAGGAGGGCAAACACCCGGCAGCAGGACTGCTACCTCTGCCTTTGTGCGAGGATCACTGCCAGAGCCCTGAAAGATGACCTCCAGCAGGCCACAAATGTGCATGTGTCTGCTCAAACGGTCAGAAACAGACTACATGAGGGTCCGACGTCCACAGGTGGGGGTTGTGCTTACAGCCCAACACCGTGCAAGACGTTTGGCATTTGCCAGAGAACACCCAGATTGGCAAATTCGCCACTGGCGCCCTGTGATCTTCACAGATGAAAGCAGGTTCACACTGAGCACATGTGACAGACGTGACAGTCTGGAGATGCCGTGGAGAACGTTCTGCTGCCTGCAACATCCTCCAGCATGACCGGTTTGGCGGTGGGTCAGTCATGGGATGGCATTTCTTTGGGGGGCCGCACAGCCCTCCATGTGCTCGCCAGAGGTAGCCTGACTGTCATTAGATACTGAGATGAGATCCTCAGACCCCTTGTGAGACCATATGCTGGTGCGGTTGGCCCTGGGTTCCTCCTAATGCAAGACAATGCTAGACCTCATGTGGCTGGAGTGTGTCAGCAGTTCCTGCAAGAGGAAGGCATTGATGCTATGGACTGGCCCGCCCATTCCCCAGACCTGAATCCAATTGAGCACATCTGGGACATCATGTCTCGCTCCATCCACCAACGCCACGTTGCACCACAGACTGTCCAGGAGTTGGCGGATGCTTTAGTCCAGGTCTGGGAGGAGATCCCTCAGGAGACCATCCACCACCTCATCAGGAGCATGCCCAGGCGTTGTAGGGAGGTCATACAGGCACGTGGAGGCCACACACACTCCTGAGTCTCATTTTGACTTGTTTTAAGGACATTACATCAAAGTTGGATCAGCCTGTAGTGTGGTTTTCCACTTTAATTTTGAGTGTGACCCCAAATCCAGACCTCCATGGGTTGATAAATTTGATTTCCATTGATAATTTGTGTGATTTTGTTGTCAGCACGTTCAACTATGTAAAGAAAAAAGTATTGAGGAATATTTCATTCATTCAGATCTAGGATGTGTTATTTTAGTGTTCCCTTTATTTTTGTGAGCAGTGTATGTATATATGTGTATACCTGGGCTTTTTTTATTTGACCATTTGTATCATGTAAAATATTAGCCACTATCGGGAGCCACCGTCAGAAATACCCACATACATTTACAACTGTCACTGTAGTGTTTAGTTCCATTTGCAGCCTACATTTTGCATTATTCCATTCCGTTTACCTTTCTTTCCTCTGTCATGTCCGTGCAGGTGTTCCTGGGTGTCGCTAGCATTGGTGGTTCATAGACTAATCTAACGGTGTGCAATAATTTTCGACATGTAGCATATTTGGATAATGATATAACTCGAAGCACACGTAGCAGGTTAAACCTGGAGTCTGGTTCACGGCTACTGACTGTTGTCAGAGTTCCATGATATGGGGTAGATTTAAAGGACTATTGTTCAACCCCTATTGTACACTTTTCCGCCTTCCAATATTTCATGGATTGGACTTGAATATGACAACTTTCAGGATGAATCAAAGCACTATTTTTGATTGATCAATATATTTCATGTGTAAAGGCTCTCCAAATCTGTTTTTTTATGATTCAATCATACTTTCTTAACCCCAACATTTGACAAAATAATGTACAAGATCAGAGTATTTAAGTCTACCAGTTGGGTGCTGAAACTGAGATGAATGTGTATTTTAAATGGATATCTTAATTTATCCCTATATTCTGAACCTGTTCTCTATGTATTCTAGTGAGTCTGTCGTCAAAATACAAATTTAAAAAGGTACACCATGTTTTAAAGGGTAGGATGCATGAGTTTTTACTCACCAATGTAACAGTGTGGTCAAAGACAAAGTAACTTAGTTGTAGTCACGATCTAGTTACGTGTGAGGTGAGCAGATGGGGAACGTACGGCCATGCAGCTCATCACCAACTTTGTGGCTGTTATCTAGTGGGTACCCGTTAGCAGGCTCAAAACGAAAGAGAAACATGCATGCTTGCTCTAGTTGTGTAGTACCTCATCTGTTCTCCTTTTTGTTTTGTCAACTTTTCGGGAATGTTCTCTGAAGTAGGCTATGGGAGTTTTGTAACTTTTTTTTCCACTTTGGCTTTAGTGCCAGCTGACGGATATCTGGAATATATCTATTTTGGATTTCCTTGACTTTCCCCTGGCCTGACAAAGCACCCACCTCCCCCTCGCTTTGGAAGCTAACTCAGCTTGCACTCTTCTTTAAAAAAAGTTTTACCATTGGATGGACCCCAGCCATCAAGGCTGCTCTCTTTTTCTTTTAATCAGTGGTTATGTTTTGGTTGTGTTGTTCTCTAGCTGATTTCCAGTAGTTGGGTTCTAGCTTGCTGACCATAAGTGGTGGTTAGTTAGGCTAATAGCTATTTGGCTAATTAGCTAACGTTAGCTGGCTGGCTTGCTGGCTAAGATAGCTATATGCAGTTAACATTATTTGATAATTGGTTAGATCGCATTATGTATTAACGCTTTGGGTTACTTTAATGTAGCTGTAAGCTAGGTGTTGATAGCAACTGCCTAACTCAGGCACTACTAACAATGTCAGCAGGCTAGTTGACTAGCAACCTTGGAAGTTGATTTGTAACAATACATTCATAAAGTATTTGCTTGTAAATGGTCTGAAAATGCAATTGAAATGAGTGCAAGTTATTTTATTTAAATGTAATTTATTTCTGTTGGAGTTTACATTATTGGATGGCTTGCTGGGTCCTCCTTATTACATCACACCCCAGAAAAACATTTCTGATCGGTTTTATGTAATAATTTGTAAAAAAAAGTGAGCTGTGACTTTTTATGCATGTACTAATGCAAATCCATGTTACATGTGGTTATGTTTATGCTACTTACCTTTTTTAAGAGCAATGTATTATAAACCCTATTGAATGAACTCCCTGAATCTGTTGGCCAGTAAGTGGGAGGGTTTTTAGCAGTTGAAGTAAATGTTTTCAGCCTGCACAAGGGAAGCACTCCTGCAAAGCCCCTTACACACCTGCATAAGGTAAGTCTTAATACCAACTACTGAGAAGTGTGTAGGAAATGTGTGCCTTTCCTATGTCTGAATCTCCCCCTAGGCGCGCTCATATGCTTTATACCTTTATTGTGATCGTTGTATCCATTATGGGACGATATTGTCTTGTTCAGATTGCCCAGCCCTGTAAGTGGTGCCATGTGTATGCAATTGAATTCAATAAAGTGAATGTCCCACATCCTGAGCCTCAGGCCCGCTTCACTCCAGTCCACCACAGCGGGTGGCAGTGGCATACTACACTATAAGCCCTGAGCTACAGTGCCTAACCTGGCTGGTTGAGGTAAATAGCAGCCAGCTGTATAAATGAAGCACCATGTAAGCTGAGGGTCACCGTGGACAAAAGCATATGCTTTGTGAGGGCATTGGAGCAGAGAGACAAGACTAGGGAGTGGATGCTGAACTCTCCTTTCACCCAGTGCAGTTGACATTAAAGTCTCTTGATGTTACGCAACAAGACATTCACCCTTTCATCCATGGCTTCATCCCCACCCCCCACCGCTCAATATACTTCCCAGATGAATTACCTTTCTCTATCCAGAGCCGAGGTTTGGTGTGTGGGGTGGGGTGGGGGATGAAGCCATGGATGAAAGGGTGAATGTCTTGTTGCGTAACATCAAGAGACTTTAACGTCAACTGCACTGGGTGAAAGGAGAGTTCAGCATCCACTCCCTAGTCCTGGGGGGGTGATCCACACTGTCTTTTCTTGGTACTCTGCTGTACCTTTTCATCTCCCCTCCTTCCCTTTGGAAACACCTTTTGTCTCTGGAGATGTCAACAAGCTTGTGATGTCAATCACTCCCCCATTCAACACCTCTGCAGTGAACAAATGTCCTGAGAATTTCCATGAATCTGGACTTTTTTTTTTCTTCACCCTTTGAGATGTTGACAGGACTCGAACAGTCCATTGGCCAGGGCAGTACACTACAGTACATCAGTGACATAGGAGACAGCACTTGGGCTGTATTACAGACAATGAACAAAACAGCATGACATTTTAATTTGTGTCAAGGTCAATTGCAGCCTTAGATTGTGAAAGGTTGTATTGTCAGGTTGTACCAAATGATACAACTGTAACTTCCTAGAATTCCATTCCCACCTGCCTCCACTTTTCTGGGAAGGCTTTCCACTAGATGTTGGAACATTGCTGCGGGGACTTGCTTCCCTTTAGCCACGAGCATTAGTGAGGTCGGCACTGATGTTGGGCGATTTTTAGGCCTGGCTCACAGTCAGCATTCAAATTCATCCCAACGGTGTTTGATGGGGTTGAGGTCAGGGCTCTGTGCAGGCCAGTGAAGTTATTCCACACGGATCTTGACAATTTCTATATGGACCTCGCTTTGTGCACTGGGGCATTGTCCTGCTGAAACAGGAAAGGGCCTTCCCCAAACTGTTTTCACAAAGTTGGAAGTACAGAATCATATAGAATGTCATTGTATGCTGTAGCGTTACGATTTCCCTTCACTGGAACTAAGGGGCCTAGCCAGAACCATGGAAAAACAGCCCCAGACCACCAAACTTTACGGTTGGTACTATGCATTGGGGCAGGTAGCATTCTTCTGGCATCCGCCAAACCCAGATTTGTCCGTCGGACTGCCAGATGGAGAAAGCGTGATTCATCATCCAGAGAACGTGTTTCCACTGCTCCAGAGTCCAATGGTGGCAAGTTTTACACCACTCCGGCCGACGTGTGGCATTGTGCATGGTGATCTTAGGCTTGTGTGCGGCTGCTCGGCCATGGACACCCATTTCATGAAGCTCCCGATGAACCGTTCTAGTGCTGAAGTTGTTTCCGAAGGCAGTTTGGAATCCGGTAGTGAGTGTTGCAACCGAGAACAATTTTTACACGCTTCAGCGGTCCCGTTCTTTGAGCTTGTGTGGCCTACCACTTCGCGGCTGAGCTGTTGTTGCTCATATGTTTTCACTTCAGAATAACAGCACTTACAGTTGACTGGGGCAGCTCTAGCAGGGGACAAAATTTGACGAACTGACTTGTTGGAAAGGTGGCATCCTATGACAGTGCCATGTTGAAAGTCACTGAGCACTTCAGGACGGCCATTCTACTGCCAATGTTTGTCTATGGAGATTGCATGGCTGAGCTCGATTTTATACACCGACCGGTCAGCAATGGGGGTGACAAATAGCCCAATCCACTAATTTTGTAGGGTCTACATACTTTTGGCCATGTAGTGTTGGTGTGGTTTAGGTACATTTTCCATCCATTGTGGACTCTGCATGTCAAGCAGCAGAAGGTCACATTTGCCCATGTATCGCTAGATGGAAATGTTTGTCAGCTAGAAATTTTGTAAAGTTGCCTCAACATTGTGGTAGGTTCATTTTTTTTGTTGTCTCCCCCCCGCAACCATCATAGCTAGCTGATATTACTCACCTTTAAACATTGATTATAATATTGTTTAAGCATGATTGCTGCTGGAAAGCAACTTAAACAGACTGATTGATGGACCACGTCAAATGGGCTAGCTAGCTAATGACGGATCACGTTAATTCGGCTAACATCTAGCTTAGCTTTTTGGCCATGTCTGAATATTGTTTTATTTGCTTGCCAGCAAATATTTTTTATTTTTTTTGTTCTCCAATTTCATGGTATCCAACTGTCTCATTGCTGCAACTCCCGTACGGTCTCGGGAGAGGCGAAGGTCGAGAGCCGTGCGTCCTCCGAAACACAACCCAAACAAGCCGTACTGCTTCATGACACAATGCCCACTTAACCCGGAAGCCAGCCGCACCAATGCGTGGGATGGAAGAACCGGGTGGCTGTCAGCGTGCACTGCGCCCAGCCCACCGCAAGACAGGAGTCATTAGTGCACGATGGGACAAGGACATCCCTGCTGGCCAAACCCTTCCCTAACCTGGACTACGCTGGGTCAATTGTGTGCCGCCCAGTGGGTCTCCCGGTCGCGGCTGGCTGCGAACCCAGATTCTCTAGTGGCACAGCTAGCACTGCAGTGCCATAGATCCCTGCACCACTTGGGAGGCCCTACAGGACAATGTTAGACTCAAAATATGTGACTCGTTTCAGGAAACTAACTTTTTGGCAGAAATGCCTTCTGAGACGTGACTTTTCATGTGCCTCAAACTTGTATTTCATACTTAAATATGAATAAAATTGTTCAATTACGAGCCAAGTTGGTTTAGCCACAGAAAAAGAGTAACTTTCCTGCTAGCTGAGAGATGAGTTTGGATTGGTCTGCCATGTAGCACGCTTCTGTCTAACATGAGCTACTCGGTATGTGTAGGTAATCCTTTTCTTACTCAGGTTTTTTGAAAGATATCACAAAACTGCAAAAGTGTTGCTAATGCTCTCCATTTCCCTAGGACCGAGTTTTGAAATCAGTGGAATGCCCGTTGGAAGCACAGTATGAAGGCTAAGGAGATGGAGAGAATTCTGCCGATTTTGATTGCAAGTATGCAAATAGTCTAGCAAGCTACAATTTCAGATATATACCACCGTTCAAAAGTTTAGGGTCACTTAGATGTGTCCTTTGTTTTTGAAAGAAAATCACTTTGTCCATTTTAAAATAGCATCAAATTGATCAGACATACATTGTTAATGTTGTAAATTACTATTGTAGCTGGAAACAGCAAAAATAAATGGAATATCTACATTGGCGTACAGAGGTCCATTATCAGCAACCATCACGCCTATGTTCCAATGGCACATTGTGTTAGCTAATCCAAGTGTATTTTTTTTAAAGGCTAATTTATCATTAGAAAACCCTTTTGTAATTATGTTAGCACAGCTGAAAACTATTGTTCTGATTTAAGGAAGCAATAAAACTGGCCTTCTTTAGGCTAGTTGAGTATCTGGAGAATCAGCATTTGTGGGTTCGATTACAGGCTCAAAGGCCAGAAACAACTTTTCTTCTGAAATTCGTCAGTCTATTCTTGTTCTGAGAAATGAAGGATATTCCATGCGGGAAATTGGCAAGAAACTGAAGATCTCGTACAAGGCTGTGTACTACTCCCTTCACAGAACAGTGCAAACGGGTTCTAACCAGAATAGAAAGTGAGATGCCCTGGAGCACAACTGAGCAAGAGGACAAGTACATTAGAATGTCTAGTTTGAGAAACAAACGCCTCACAAGTCCTCAACTGGCAGCTTCGTTAAATAGTACCCGCAAAACACCAGTCTCAATGTCAACAGTGAAGAGGCGACTCCGGGATGCTGGCCTTCTAGGCAGAGTTCCTCTGTCCAGTCTCAATGTCAACAGTGAAGAGGCGACTCCGGGATGCTGGCCTTCAAGGCAGAGTTCCTCTGTCCAGTCTCAATGTCAGGCGACTCCGGGATGGCCTTCTAGGCAGAGTTCCTCTGTCCAGTGAAGTGAAGAGGCGACTCCGGGATGCTGGCCTTCAAGGCAGAGTTCCTCTGTCCAGTCTCAATGTCAACAGTGAAGAGGCGACTCCGGGATGCTGGCCTTCTAGGCAGAGTTCCTCTGTCCAGTCTCAATGTTAACAGTGAAGCGGCGACTCCGGGATGCTGTCCAGTGTCTGTTCTTTTGCCCATCTTTTTATTTTTATAGGCCAGTCTGAGATGGCGCTTTCTTTGTAACTCTGCACCTTTTATTGTGATGTTTTATTGATAACAACCCAACCTGACCGTCATAGAGTTTCAGGAGAGTGAACAGGGAGTAAGGAGACAAAGACCTGAGATATTCAATGTCTGTCAGCTATGACTGGATACAAATGTAGAAGACACAATATCTCATAGCGTTGCATGTCAGAGAGCCAGCAACTTAAGCCAAATGTGTCTTGGCTACTCTTGGAAGAGCTTTGGATGGAAACTTTAAAAAAAATTGATTTTCAAACAATTATTTTATAGAAACTATCTTTCACTCGCCAATGAGAAACTCCTTTCCTAAGGTTTGTAGAGATGATTGAAGTCTTGTTGCACAGACACTGCTTACAAAGCATAGAATGATGGGGAATTATTTCATGTAGGCCTTTTCTTTCAGTGGGCCCCCATTTTTAACAGCCCTCAATTGACAATTTCAGACTATAAGAGGAGGCTTCCCTTCGGGAATAAAAGCATTTTGGGTCCGATTTTAAAAGTCTGATTTGTTGGTGGCTCAGAACCATTGTCTTCCATACAGTAACTGAAGAAAGATGGGGCAAAGTCTTCATGAAGAGAAATGGCACATAAGCCTAGATGTCCCCTGGTATTGATGGCTTATCCTTATAACCACACCCTGAGGAAGGCACAGTGATGCCAAAACGTTGGAAGGCTGGAATGCTCATTCAATTGCTGGGAGTTTATACATGGCGTGTGAGACTTTCTTTATTTTGATAGTTTAATCGCCGTTAGTCCGCACCTCCACACAAACCGTTTTTCAGGTTGTGCCCCAGCCCATGTTTATTTTTTTAGAAGTCTTATAATCCATCACCAATTAAGTTTGTCACATTGCACATACTTATCTTAAATTCCAATTATGAGTTCCAGATGATAATTCCTAAATGTTTGCCTGACAAACACAAATCCATTGTAATGGATGCCATTAAATTATAAAGGATGGCTTTTAGGGAATACTGAACAGTCTAGGGTAGGGATACTGAAAATGCATAACACTGAACAAAAATGACTTCTGTTTTGGGCCTCCCGGGTGGCGCAGTGGTTAAGGGCGCTGTACTGAAGCGCCAGCTGTGCCACCAGATACTCTGGGTTCACGCCCAGGCTCTGTCGTAACCGGCCGCGACCGGGAGGTCCGTGGGGCGACGCACAATTGGCCTAGCGTCGTCCGGGTTAGGGAGCGGTTGGCCGGTAGGGATATCCACATATCCTCAACACGCACCAGCGACTCCTGTGGCGGGCCAGGCACAGTGCGCGCTAACCAAGGTTGCCAGGTGCACGGTGTTTCCTCCGACACATTGGTGCAGCTGGCTTCCAGGTCGGATTCCGGGTTGTTTGGGTTGTGTATCGGAGGACGCAGGACTTTCAACCTTCGTCTCTCCCGAGCCCGTACGGGAGTTGTAGCGATGAGACAAGATAGTAGCTACTAAACAATTGGATACCACGAAATTGGGGAGAAAACACAGCACCCCGATTGTATTTTTTTTTGTTGCCAAAATTAGGCAAAATTTAAAAAATCCTCAAGTTATAATACTCCTCTCTGAACATGCATAAATAAAATAATTCAAAACCCTACACCAGAGAGCATAATTTAGCTACAGGTCAATCGCTTCTAAAAAAAAAAGGGCAGCATATGCACCAAATATAGAACAGCTTGTTGCGTTGTGGCCAGAGATATAATCCATTGAAGGATTTTGGAACCTCTAACCAACGTAAATATATGCTGTGTTTTCGCAGTAAGACATTTTAAAAATCTGACATGCTGGGTAGATAAACACCTTGTTCATCTTTCATTTGAGGTATTGGACTTGTTAATGTGTGGAGGTTAAATATTTCTAAGAATATTTTTGCATTCCCTGCGCCACCGTTTCAGCTCAACGGGGGGGTGTAGTTCCCGTATGGGAACCCATAGGCACAACAGGTTTTAAATTCGTGTACACTAGCAATGGCTGCCAGTCCTGACTTGAATTATTGTTTATTTTTTAACTAGGCAAGTCAGTTAAGAACAAATTATTATTTACAATGACTGTCTACTGGGGAACAGTAGGTTGACTTTCTTGTTCAGGTGCAGAACAACAGATTTTTACCTTGTCATCTCCAGGGATTTGATCCAACAACATTTCAGTTACTGTCCCAACGCTCTAACCACTAGGCTACCTGCCACCCCTAATGGGAACTGCCATCTATGGATTATATTTTTATGGTTGGTTGCAGCTGTCAGTTTGCAATTCACAAATGTCAAAATACAATTGTGGGAAAAATGTAGACCTACCATTTTGGAAAGCAAATGCCTACTGATGAAAAGAGAAGGCTAATCTGTCAGTAAATATGAAAGAAATGCTCAACTTTTTGAGTGATTCTGAGCAAACAGCACTGTTTTTCAAAGTAGCTTATCTTGAGATATTGGCATGAATGATCAGCCTTCACCGGTGAGTGACCTATGCTTCATCATTGGGTGAGTCAGTGTCACTGGAAAGTGTATTTTGAAGCCCACTATACTGTGTACACTTATGGACACTCACACATACACACACCATACTATAAAAAGACGGAAACCAAATATTCCTGCACGCACGCGCGCGCACACACACTAGTGCCCTATCCTCTTTGATGTGATGTTAATGAAGGCCTTTATTCACGGATATCAAGCAGGCTCCGCTCATTAAAAGATCCAAAATGTCCTGCTTTCAAGAAAGTCACCCCATCCTTTTAAAAGATCAATCAGAAACTGCCTGCATTTCATGAACATTTTACCACAGCCCCGAGTCTGTCTGAAATTTCTGTTTTCCTTCTGTTTGTTCTCTTGTGGACGGGCACGTTTTGCATTTTTCCAGGCCTTCAAAACTCAGAGCTCCATATTTTAAGATGCACAGCTGGTGCCCCAGGGCTTATTTTGCAACTTGACAAATTGGGAACCCTTTCCCCCTTTTCACGCTCTTCCATGACTAAACATTGAGTCTGCTGGATGGAGAGGGAGGAGGCCACTGTAGCCACATGGAGTTAACACTGTTCTTGTTTTGGCAGTTAGATCCACAGTGTAACATCTTCAGGTCAGGCCAGAGGTCAGGAGAGAGGACTTCCAAAGGCTTGACAGAGCTTCCAAGGGGACACATCCCCTTACCACCCCCCTCTCCCATTTTCTCTTCACTTCCTGACCTCGCTGACTCTGCCTTTCGTTGCGCCTGTTTGCTTTCCCATTATTGGTCACACTTGGGCTTGCAGCCGGTGAATTCCAAACCTTGGGGATTTCAATGGGGCTGTCTCCAGAGAATTCTGCTCTCCATAGGGGCAAACACATTGTTTTTCCTCTATTTGTTTTAATGGATTCCAAGTACATTCTGCAAATAGTTGAGAGAAACCATCATGTCAGGGTCTTTTAGCTCTGTGTTTCCAGGTCAAGGGTAGTCCAGTTGATTTGAGGCCATGTTGTTGGGAAATCTTATCCTTCTGAAGCTGTTTTCATTCTTGGTCTCTTATGTCTGTTCAGTTTTGAATGACCAAGTCCATTTGGCAGGACGTATCTGAGCGCTAAGCTCTTCCTCTCTTGTGTGAATATGAAACTGTTTTAGATTTGTGTGTTTGAGGAGGAGGCCGGAACTGTGAGACTAGCCAAGAGGGGAGTTCATGATGGGAAGAAGGATTTCACACAACTCAAGTTTATGTCCCCCCCCCCCCTCTCTTTGCCTCCTTTTAAATATTTGCAAAAGGTAATGACGTTTTATCACTTGTTAAATAACACCAAGACATATTTAGGATAGGACTTATAATTACTCTGTCTAGGATTGTGTTTTACTCTGTGGAAAAAAAAAAGGTAGTACATGCAATATTTACTTACTGGACCCTATTCCTGTCATGTCATTGAAACCATTTAATGGCCACTCTGGCTTTCTTCTCAGCCTCCTGTCACATACCTGGTGTCTTTATATCCATGCCAGATTCTTTATTCTCAATACACACTGTACATAGACCTATACTTTAGAGCCAATCCCAGTAACAATGGGCCATAACTGAGAGAGAATCTCCCCTTAAGCTCTTAGGAGGTCTGGACCATAATACAGCCTGTCTTCTCTCAGGAAGTTTATCCAAACAGTATTGTGTATGTACTCTAACGGAATCCAGCTGCAGTCATGTACAAGCCTGTGCGAGTGCACACACACACACACACACACACACACACTCGCTTACATAGAGTACACAAACGGGACAACAGCAGTCCAACCTGCACGGTCATGGGAAGAAAGTCTCCTGTGATAATAGGCCAGGGTTAACAAGTTGAGACGTACTGTAGTCTATGAGTGAGTATGGCTGACTGGCTGCAGGTGTCTACCCCACAGTGACGTTGTCAATAAGGGTGGTGGTTGCGGGGCTCTGTTACTGCCTGGGGTATAGTAACCATGTCTGTCTGGTGACTGGGCTATATTATGTCTGTCTTACCTGGCCGTCTGCCTTTCATATCTATTAGTGGTGGGATAAGTACAGAATTGTCATACTTGAGTGAAATGTAAAGATGCCTTTTTAAAAGGAAAGTACTTAAGTAAAAGTGAGTCGCCCAGTAAAATACTACTAGAGTAAAAGTATTTGGTTTTAAATATACTTAATGTAATCGCTAAAATATACTTAAGTATCAAAAGTAAAAATGTAAATAATTTCAAATTCCTTATTAAGCAACCCAGACGGCACAATTCTCTTTATTTTATTTACGGATAGCCAGGGGCACACTTCTACAGTCAGGCATAATTTACAAACTAAGCATTTGTGTTGCATTTGAGTCTGTCAGATCAGAGGCAGTAGGGATGACCAGTGATGTTCTCTTGAATTAGACAATTTTCCTATCCTGCTAAGCATTCAAAATGTAACGAGTACTTTTGGGTGAGAAGTAAAATGTAAGGAGAGAAAGTACATTTATTTTCATTAGGAGTGAAGTTGTCATATGTACAGTAACTAAAAAAAAAATACTTAAGTAGTACTTTAGGGTACTTTACTTATTTGTACTGATTTTTACCAGTTATTTTAGTGTCACTACTGACTGAAGTACAACCTTGACTAGATGAATAGAGTAAACATGAGACGAGGGAATTCTGTTCATAAATTGTGATGTTTTACTAAATGTTTCTCTTGTCTTAAAGCTTATTTATTTTTCTTCCCCCTCGGACATTGTTACATGCGCGATAGAACAGCAGAAAATGTGTACTGCAATGTTTTTCACTTTGTTTCATCAGAGGGCCTATTGTTGTTAAATTAAACTATTCAAGATTTAGTTTCCAATTGATTCTGACAGCTGCAACATTTCCATAACTATTATTAGGCCTCCATACATAAACTCAGCAAAAAAAGAAACGCCCCTTTTTCAGGACCCTGTCTTTCAAAGATAATTAGTAAAAATCCAAAACTTTACAGATCTTCATTGTAAAGGGTTTAAACACTGTTTCCCATAAACAATTAATGAACATGCACATGTGGAACGGTCATTAAAACACTAACAGCTTACAGACTGAAGGCAATTAAGGTCACAGTTATGAAAACTTAGGACACTAAAGAGGCCTTTCTACTGACTGGAAAAACACCAAAAGAAAGATGCCCAGGGTCCCTGCTCATCTGTGTGAACTTGCCTTAGGCATGCTGCAAGGAGGCATGAGGACTGCAGATGTGGCCAGGGCAATAAATTGCAATGTCCATACTGCGAGACGCCTAAGACAGCGCTACAGTGAGACAGGATGGACAGCTGATCGTCCTCGCAGTGGCAGACCACGTGTAACAACTCCTGCACAGGATCGGTACATCTGAACGTCACACCTGCGGGACCGGTACAGGATGGCAACAACAACTGCCCGAGTTACACAAGGAACGCACAATCCCTCCATCAGTGCTCAGACTGTCCTCAATGGGCTGTGTGAGGCTGGACTGGGGCTTGTAGGCTTGTTGTAAGGCAGGTTCTCACCAGACATCACCGGCAACAACATTGCCCATTGTCACAAACCCACCGTCGCTGGTCAGACCGGCTTGAGCTTGTTTTCATTGCAGGCAATCTCAATGCTGTGTGTTACAGGGAAGACATCCTCCCTCATGTGGTACCCTTCCTGCAGGCTCATCCTGACATGACACTGCCACCAGCCGTACTGCTCGTTCTGTGCGTGATTTTCTGCAAGACCGGCATGTCAGTGTTCTGCCATGGCCAGCGAAGAGCTTGGATCTCAATCCCATTGAGCACGTCTGGGACCTGTTGGATCAGAGGGTGAAGGCTAGGGCCATTCCCCACAGAAATGTCCAGGAACTTGCAGGTGCCTTGGTGGAAGAGTGGGGTAACATCTCACAGCAAGAACTGGCACAATCTGGTGCAGTCCATGAGGAGGAGATGCACTGCAGTACATAATGCAGCTGGTGGCCACACCAGATACTGACTGTTACCCCCCTTTGTTTAGGGACACATTATTCAATTTCTGTTAGTCACATGCCTGTGGAACTGGTTCAGCTTATGTCTGTTGAATCTTGTTATGTTCATACAAATATTTACACACGTTAAGTTTGCTGACAAACGCAGTTGACAGTGACAGGACGTTTCTTTTTCTGCTGAGTTTGTTACTGTGAAGTTATTGACATTTTTCTATTTCTTTCACCAGTGAACTTCTCTCTGTAGTTGATTGTAGCCTACTTTCAGACATCCAGTATCTCATAGTCTGTGTAAGTGGAGTTGTACAGCAGACTTCTCTGTCCCCTGTCCTGTCTAGTATAGTGCTGTACCCTTCTTGATCTTTGCTTGAATTGGCGGGTTCTCTGGCGCAGCTCCAGTTTTATTTATTATATATGTGTTTGTGTGCAGTTGGAGGTCCTGTCGCTAGGCGAGAAAAGGTTGTATTTGCCTTGAGCCCTTCCTGGGGGATGGTGGGGTGGTTAAGTGGGAGTTGTTATTTAGCCCAAATGGTTGTGACAAGGAGCGTTTTCACACACATCCAGTTGGGTAAACAACATGGAGAGGCGGGCAGCTCATTGATAGCAGGTGTGACATTCCCCTGTCCCGACCCATCTCAACTACCTCCTCCTGCCTCAGCTCCCTCTGCTTTTCCCCTGTCCCGAGCAGGCCTGACCTGGTCAGCAGTATAACTTTGATGGATCGCCCTGGTGCTCTACTCATCATCATTCTCA
This sequence comes from Oncorhynchus tshawytscha, assembly GCF_018296145.1. Lineage (NCBI taxonomy): Eukaryota > Metazoa > Chordata > Actinopteri > Salmoniformes > Salmonidae > Oncorhynchus > Oncorhynchus tshawytscha. The sequence goes on along the minus strand of NC_056430.1, from coordinate 36,679,847 downwards.
TTCTCCTCTCCCCTGTTCTGTTCAGTCATTTCTCTCTACTTTGTGCCCTCCCCCCCCCCGTTCTCCTTTTAGCCACTCGGCTGCTATCCATCAGTTTGCCCATAGCATCATTTATTTAATAATGCAGGTTTCTAGCCAGCATTGTCACCCAGACTGGGAAATACAGATTTTCCTTATCAATTCTAATATGATAAAGGAAATGCCCAGGAAAAATAATCTTGATTGTGTCACTCTGTCATTGTTGTCACCATTCTCTTTTACTTATTGCCTCTTCCTCCCACTAGAACGTCCCTTCAGGGCACAACAGTCCCATTAGTAGTACAGTTAAAATCTGCTACAGTAGCTTTACCTCCTGACCCACTTCCTGCTCTCCCCGGTAGCTTCCTGTCAGCTGCTCGTTGAGTCGTGTCTGAAGCGGCTGCTGCTATGTTAACAGAACACTAGTTTAATCCCACAGCCATTACTGTCTCTGAGATCCATTACACACATGGCTGTTGCAAACATGGCGGCTGCTCTCTGTAGGCCCCGTCACACACAGCAAGCAGCATTCAGGTTTCAGCTGCCTGGCTTGTCCTGTCTCTGTGGCATCTACCGTAGCCTCCTCATAAACAAACAATACAACAAATAAGAGCTCATTTTTCACAAGCATGGTTGCATTATATCAATAATTCAGGGATAAGTCATGACTTCTTGGCGAGAGAATGTATGTAGTTAGTCGGGCTGAGGTGCAGGTAGCACTGTCAGGAAGAGGAGGATGAGCAGAGAAGATCTGCATTTCGGAGTCAGACGTGTGTGTGTGTGTGTGTACACGCCGGTGCCAGAGAGCCATATAAAGACCCCCTTCACCCCAGCAGCCCGCAAGTGGAATGCCCTAAAATAACCCAACATGGCCCCATTTTTTTATTTGATGAAAAACAAACAAACAAACTGAATGTTTCAGTCAGTGGTCATCTCAGACTATTTGGCGGCACCTTAGATGGAAAGAATGTTCTGGAATCTAGGGGGCCTTTTTTATTTTTTGCATTTCTCCAAGTAACAAGACTTTTCTGTTTTAAGAAAAAACTGTTCGAGAGGAGGGAAGGTGCTGCTACTTCACCGGCAGACAGCCTTGTGGAGATGTAACCAACGGGAGAGACTAGTTACCACACCCCATATATCCCCACGTACCTTTTTAGCCACCCAGCCAGAGACCCTCCCTCTTTTCTGTGGTCACTCTTCTGATGAGTGCCTCTTCAACTTCAAAGACGATGACATTCCATTTCCTCATTCACATATTCAAATTCTCTCTCTAATAATAACTTGTTCCACTGTCTGTCAAACAGCCTGGCTCTCACACGTTTGCCCAAAGCCTCTCATCTTGTACACTGACACATCACTGATGTTATAGGGGAGTATGGCTGCTGTAGGCCAACTGTGGACATTTAGAAATGTACTGAACAAAAATATAAATACAACATGCTACAATTTATACAATTTTCCTGAGTTACAGTTCAATAAAGTACATTTTCAAATGTTCATTAACAAAATGCAATTGTGTTCATTGTAAGTAGTTTATGACTGCTCATATCATTGCCCCATGGTGGCGGTGGGGTTATCTGTTCACAAAGTTGGCATCTGCAAACCGCTCGCCTACACAACGCCATACATGTGGTCTGCGGTTGTGAGGCCGGTTGGCCGTACTGCCAAATTCTCTAAAACGACGTTGGAGGCGGCTTATGTTAAAGAAATGAACATTCAATTCTCTGACAGCAGCTCTGGTTGACATTTTCTACCCAATTTCAATCTTGTCTCATTGCTGCAACTTCTCAACGGGCTCTGGAGGTGAAGGTCGAGTCGTGCATTCTCCAACACATGACCCCCAAACCGCGTTTCTTTACACCCGCCCGCTTAACCTGGAAGCCAACCGCACCAATGTGTCGGAAGAAACCCTGTTCAACTGACGACCGAGCTCAGCCCGCCACCAGAAGTCACTAGAGCACGATAAGCCAAGTAGCACTGTGCTGCAGTGCCCTAAGCCGCTGCGCCACTGGAGGCCACGATTTTATATTTTTTTGTTCAGTGTAGTAAAAGGAAGATATTCGATTCTGCTAACCTACCTTGTTTTTTGTTGAACTAAGTAGGCCGGATGTAGAGCCTCCCTTGACATGCTGTGTCACAATCATAATAATCCCCTGACTTGTTCAGTATAGGCTAAATACATTGGTTAAAAGAGTAGTATACCTTTCTGAAATCAGACCACTGCCTGCATTCTAGTTTGAGAATGGCTGCTTTCCTAATGTCTGGAAAACATCACTGACTGGCCAGTGAATTAATTGATCCATGAACCAATGCACCCTATTTCAGTTTAGAAACTAATTTTAATATCTCTTTGAAGTGCGGTTTTACGACTCGGGGCGACTCTTGCATGTTTCTCCACAACTACCGATTCCAAGTCTGGAAAGTTCCAGGCTGTTAGTTTAGAATTTAACAAAAGTATTCAAGGTCTCCTAGGAGGTATTCAGTTGTTTTTATAATAAAAAAATGTCTTCACTTTTTTTCTGACTGGATTTTTAGGTCAGCATTTCCTCATTTTCCCTTCACTAGCTCCCATATGCCTGCCTGGCTAACTGCATGTTAAACCATCACTCCCTCAGCCCTCCTAAACTACATAACTATGCTGATTAGCGTGTGTGTGTGTACAGGAAAGGATTTAAGGTGGTGCAGCTTTGAGTACTTTTCCCCTTTTGGCTCTGGATAGAGGACAGATTCCAATTTTTTTGGGGTGGTGGGGTTAGGGGGCTTGAGGGAGGGGGGTGCTTTCAGAACAAGATGTCCTTTGATAGTCTAGATGTGTTGCATCACTGCTGTTGGCCTGGGAACACTGACCTGGATATTTGGGGGCAAGCCGACGCAAATACCAACAAGACCGGAGTGTGTGTGTGTCCACTCTTGGCCCCTTTCACTAAAGCAGGGGTTCCCAAACCTTTTCACTTGGAGCCCCCTTCCAACATTGGAACATATTTTCAAGGTTATGCAGTACACAATTATTTAACTTTCCTTGCCTTCGCTATCAACCTCTATGCAACAAACTTTCTACTCAACATTGTATTTCGTGTTTGCCGCCACAGAGTTATCTGCTACATCATTTTACAGTTGATGTCTTGTCTGTTTCAGCCCCAAAGACGTGCAGTCCGAAGCAGTTTGTTTGTAAGGACCAGGTGACGTGCATCTCCAAGGGCTGGCGCTGCGATGGGGAGAAGGACTGCCCAGACGGCTCGGATGAATCGCTGGATGTCTGTAAGTCTGTCTCTCGCGTGCTGTTCGTCTGTGTCCATTTTCCACTTGTGTGGCTAAGAAGTAGGCTACTGTGAGGGACAGACATTTTAATGTAGGAAATGATGTCCATTTTGTTTATTCCCTCTGCATCTGTAGCTAGTTATTCTCAAGTCCTTTTACATTGGTTGGATTGAGTACCAAAGGTCATGCTTTGTTGGTGTTCCGTTTGAGTGGATCATCCATTTTAAATGGGTCACAACGTCCCCCTACAGCCGTCCTAGGGTTTGGCAATGCAGTACATCATGGTTGTCACTGTTTCATATTGAGTCTAGTTAGCCTAGCTGTGGCATGAGTCATGTCTAACAGAATGCACTTTCTGTCACATTGAGTCTACAGACTGTCCAGTGCACCCAGAGTTTAATGGACCAGTTATTCTCCTTATGTCCCACACATTCACCAGCTGTTCAAATAAAAATTTGTCACGTACACATAACTAGGTTAGTATGTCTTGGGGGTTTGATATTTGTGCTTCTCACCATTATTCACGATTAATTCCTGACTATCCCGTAGTCATGGTAGGATCCACATTAATGTAGAAGTGTTTAGAAATGTATTCTTATTTACAGTAAGTGACTCCAACATGACTCACTACATTTTTTACTATTCATTTCTATTGCGCACCAAATCATCTGAAACGCAAACCAAAACAAACAGTAAATGCATCCAACAAGTTTGTAGAGTCACAAGCTTGATGTAATCATTGCTTTCTAGGAATATGGGACCAAATACTACACTTTTGACTCCTTTAATACACATGAAGTGAATTTCTCCCAATACTTTTAGTCCCCTAAAATGGGGGGACGATGTACAAAAAGTGCTGTAATTTCTAAACGGTACATCTGGTATGTATGACAATACCCTCAAATTAAAGCTGACAGTCATGTCATTTCAAATCCAAAGTGCTGGAGTACAGAGCCAAAACAACCCAAATTGGAGCTCGTTGTATTTGTGCCTGTGTGCATGGGTGCGATGCTGCACTTCTTTCTGCACATAAACATACACCCCAAACCCTAAAAATCTAGATCTAAACTTTAACTGCTGCTTTAAGATGTTTAGCTAAAGGTAGGTGTTTCACTTTTATAGTTCCTTGACTGTATCATTCTCCCTTATCACCCATATAATTAGAAAAGCGATTGCGGTACCTCTATTTTATGATGTATGCTTAATTTGATTGCATTTGTTCACCATAAATATGGCTGGAGTCAAGTCTCCAACGTTAACTACCCTAAGGATGGTTGCTTATGTTCCCCTGATAGAAGAAAGAGGGTAAGTCTTCTCAGCAGAGGAGAAGGCTTCCTTGGCATGGAGGGAGGATGACTTATGTGATTTAGATAAACTGATGGCAATTAGGGCCGATTTGCCAGCGATCACGGATAAGGACTCAATTTAAGTGCTTCCTACAGGTCTAGTGCTATAGTATGAAAACCTATTTATACTGCAGCCCGGTTACTTACAGTGCATTCGGAAAGTATTCAGACCCCTTTTTCTACATTTTGTTAAGTTAGCCTTATTCTATTTTATATATATATATATTTATTTTTTATTTAAAAAAAAAATTCCCCTCATCTACATACAAAACCCCATAATGACAAAGCAAAAACTGTTTTTTAGAATTTTTTGCAAATGTTACATTATTTACATAAGTATTCAGACCCTTTGCTATAAGACTCAAAAATTGAGCTCTGGTGAATCCTGTTTGAATCCTGTTTCCATTGATCCTTGATGTTTTCCACAACTTGATAGGAGTCCACCTGTTGTTGTAAATTTAATTGATTTAGACATGATTTGGAAAGGCACAAACCTGTCTATATAAGGTCCCACAGTTGACAGTGCATGTCAGTGTAAAAACCAAGCCATGAGGTTAAAGGAATTTCCCTAGAGCTCCGAGACAGGATTGTGTCGAGGCACAGATCTGGGGAAGGGTACCAAAACATTTCTGCAGTATTGAAGGTCCCCCAAGCACAGTGGCCTCCATCATTCTTAAATGGAAGAAGTTTGGAACCACCAAGACTCTTCCTAGACCTGGCTGGCCGGCCAGCCAAACTGAGCAGTTAGTGGAGAAGGGCCTTAGTCAGGGAGGTGACCAAGAACCCAATGGTAACTCTGACAGAGCTCCAGAGTTCCTCTGTGGAGATCGGAGAACCTTTCAGAAGGACAACCCTCTCTGCAGCACTCTACCAAATCAGGCCTTTATGGTAGAGTGGCCAGATGGCAGCCACCTCTCAGCAAAAGGCACATGACAGCCTACTTGAAGTTTACCAAAAGGCACCTAAAGGACTCTGACCATGAGAAACAACAAGATTTTCTGGACTGATAAAACCAAGATTGAACTCTTTTGCCTGAATGCGAAGCGTCACGTCTGGAGGAAACCTGACACCATCCCTACGGTGAAGCATGGTGGTGGCAGCATCATGCTGTAAGGGTGTTTTTCAGAGGCCGGGACTGGGAGACTAGTCAGGCTCAAGGGAAAGATGAACGGAGCAAAGTACAGAGATCCTTGATGAAAACCTGCTCCAGAGCACTCAGGACCGTAGACTGGGTTGAAGGTTCAACAGTACAATGACCCTAAGCACACAGCCAAGACAACGCAGGAGTGGCTTCAGGACGAGTCAATGAGTGTCCTTGAGTGGCCCAGCCAGTGCCCGGACTTGAACCTGATCGAACATCTCTGGAGAGACCTGAAAAGAGCTGTGCAGCGACGCTCCCCGTCCAACCTGACTGAGCTTGAGATGATCTGCAGAGAAGAATGGGAGAAAGTCCCCAAATACAGGTGTGCCAAGCTTGTAGCTTCATACCCAAGAAGACTCGAGGCTGCCAAAGGTGATTTGACAAAGTACTGGGTAAACGGTCTGAATAGTTATGTAATTTTTTTTATATATATTTTTTATACACAAACAAAAATGTCAATCTGTTTTTGCTTTGTCATTGGGTATTTTTGTGTGTTGATTCGAGGAAAAACAACAATTTAATCTATTTTAGAATAAGGATGTAACGTAACAAAGTGGAAAAAGTAAAGGGGTTTGAATAGTTTTCTGAATGCACTGTAAGAGAGGAGGGTGTGGTTCTATAACCAGGCTTACATTAACACATAATCCGACTCAACACAGTTGGTCTGGCTGGGGAAAACAATTGGAGGCTTCATCCGTTACGGAGAGCGTTGGCCGTTCATTCATGTGCCTTCACGCAACTCAGTCATACCCAATTACCTGATTTACAAAGTTTATCTTTGCTTTGAAAGAAACGGTTTCCTTTTACACCCCTCGCCACAGAGGTGGCAGTCATATGCAGGGTTGGGGGTAACGTCGTTACAGTAATATAAT